>NC_136972.1:5759906-6014906 GCF_032717465.1 Coenobita brevimanus | reverse complement strand
AAAGGATATGAGAAAGGAATGTATGCTTCCAAGCCCGAGAGAATAACTTCCGTAATGCGCAAGGCACACTCAGATGGCTCCCGGCCATGGAAGCAATAATCATTCCAATGAAAATCAAAGAAGAACTGTCTGAGGGCCTTCCAGTCTGCAGCTCCAAAGTGCCATAGACGATGCTTCATTGGCGGGTACACAGGCCATACCAGAGCAATAGAACAGGTTAAGGTAATAGGGTTGTGATGGGAGGAGCCCAACAAAGAAGAAAGATTATCAGTGTAAGTGGAAGGATTACTTGTAAGGAAAAGGTCAAGCATATAGGAGCTCTCTCCAACGCAGTCAGGGATATGGGTAGGGCTGTGCACAAGCTGCTCTAGTTCATTGAGGATGGAAAAGATGTAGGCTTGTTCTCCAGGTGGATCAGTGAAAGGAGAGGAGAGCCAAAGGTGGTGTGAACATTGAAATCTCCTAGAATGGAGATTTAAGAGAAAGGAGAAATGCAGAATATACAAGAGAAGTGTTGGAACGATTGGGTAAATAGGAACTGGAGCTGATGGGGGACGTGGAAGGTGTGTGCAAGATATTCACAAAAAAAGTGCAGCATGTGTGGTGGTGTGTAGGGTGAATGAAAGGCGAAAGGGGGTGCAAGGAACAGCATGGTGGAATGAAGAGGTGAGACAGGCTGTAGCACAAAAGAAGAAAGCATACAATGAACGGATGAGAAATAGGGACGTGGAAGAATTTGAGAGGCGGAAGAGAGAGTTATACGTAGAAAGGAAGAGAGAGGTGAAAAGATTAGTAAGAGAGTGTAAGAAGAGAGTGGATGAGGAATTTGGAAGGAATTTGAGTGTAAAGTGGAGGGACTGTAAGAAATGTTCTGGAAAGAGGTGAAGAGAGTAAGACAGGGTGGCAGTGAAGTTAGTAGGGTAGTGAAAGATAAAAATGGTAGATTACTAGTGGAGAAGGGAGAAAAAGTGAGCAGATGGATAGAACACTTTAATGAATTGTTGAACATTGAGCATGGAAGTCATGCGAGTATAAGTAGCTGGGGAATGGCTGGAGAAGGAGGGAGGTGAGAAGACAAGAAGAAATCAGTAGAACAGACGTTATGTAAGCAATGAAGATAGTCGAACTCGGGAAAGCCCCAGGAATTGATGGAGTGTGTGGTGAAATGCTGATGCATGGGGGAGAGATAGTAACAGAATGGATGTGGAAGATGTGCAGACTGGCCTGGGAGGAAGGTAGAGTCCCGGAGGATTGGAAGTCAGGTATAATTATCTCCTTGCACAAAGAAAAAGGGGAAAAAAAAGGTGTGGTAATCATAGGGGCATTTTTCTTCTTAGTGGAATAGGAAAAGTGTATGGTAGAATACTTATTGACAAAGTTAGGGAAATAACAGAAGAATTAGTTGGAGAAGAACAGGGAGGCTTCAGGAAGGGAAGAGGTTGTGTAGATCAGATATTCATTATTAGATCTTTAGTGGAAAAGTTTCTAGAGAAGGGAATGAAGTATGCGGCCTTCATGGATTTGGAGAAAGCATATGACAGGGTGGATAGACAAGGATTGTGGAAAGTATTAAGAATATATGGAGTAGATGGGAAGATGCTGAATGCTGTGAAGATTATGTATGATGATGCTAAGGCTGCAGTGCGTGTGGATGATGAACAGAGTGAATTTTTCTCTCTGAAGGTTGGGTTGAAACAGGGATGTGTCATGTTCAATCCGTACATGGATGGGGTAATAAAACAGATACAAGGTAGGACAGTGGATGTTGGAGTGGCCCTAGTGAGAGAGGGTAGTGTTTGTAAACTCCCTGTACTGTTGTTTGCAGATGATACTGTGTTGTTAAGTGAAGACTAAGGGGAGCTGCAAGGCTTGGTGGATGAGTTTGGGAGAGTGTGTACGAAACGGAATCTAAAGGAGAATGTAGGGAGGAGTAAAGTGATGGTCTTTGAGAGAGGTGAAGTCAGTGAATGTACAATGAGGTTGAATGGTGAGGAAATGGAAATGTGAATACGTTTAAGTACTTGTGCAGTGTGATGAGTAAGTATGCAAGTTTGGAGGGTGAAGTGTTTGAAATGGTACAACAAGGAAGAAAAGTTGCTGGTTCCTTGAAAGCAGTGATAAGAAACAGAGATGTGAGCATGGAAGCGAAAAAGTTACTACATGACAGTACTGTCTTACGAACTCTAACATATGGAAGTGAAGCTTGGACGTTGTTGGAAGGACACAAGTCCAGAATGAGAGCAGTGCAAATGAGTTATTTAAGAGGAGATTGTGGTGTCACATGGAGAGAAAGGGTCACAAATGAGGATATAAAGGAGCTTTGCGGTGTGGATGTTGATGTGATAGGAAGCGTTATGAGGAACACATTGAGGCGGTTTGGCCATGTGGAGAGGATGGAGGGTGAAAGACTGACGACGAGAGTGTATGTGAGTGAGATGGAGGGGGGCAGAGGGAGGGGGAGGCCGAGGATGAGATGAAGGGATGGGGTGGAGAAGTATATGAGAGAGGGGTGTGTGAGTTGGGAGCAGGGCAGTGAAATGGCGAGGGACAGGGCGACATGAAGGCGATTTGTTTTTTCGCCACCCCGTACGGGATTAAGGCGTCTGGCAGTAGATACATAGATAGACAGAAATGGATATAATGTGTTCCACTGTAGAAGTAAGGTAGTCGAAGAATTTTTAATAGTCAGTTGGGGATAAGTAAACAGGGCAGATATATTAAGTCAGAGATTGACAAGAAAGCCGAATCCAGAGAGTAGAAAATTCAGAAGAATCAAGTTCAGGAACACAGGAGCATGTGATAAATCGTTGCGTAGATATCCACAACATCCACCTTTGGCTTTGAAATGAGTGTAGAGAAAGTAGGAGGATACAGAAAAAGGTTTGCTGTCAGTTGCCCCAGACAGCTGAGTTTCTGTCAAGAAGAGAAGGTGAGTTTTAGAGGAGGAGAGGTTGTGTTCGACATAGAGAAAATTAGAGGAAAGGCTGCGAATGTTCAGGAATGAAGAAGAAGTGTCAGACAGTGGTTACAGGCATGTGTTTGCGTGTGCGCGTGCGCGTACGTGCGTTGTGAGTGTGTGTGTGTGTGTGTGTGTGTGTGTGTGTGTGTGTGTGTGTGTGTGTGTGTGTGTGTGTGTGTGTGTGAGAGAGAGAGAGAGAGAGAGAGAGAGAGAGAGAGACAGACAGACAGACAGACAGACAGACAGACAGAGGAGTTTGAAGAGAAGAGACGAGGACAGAAACCGAGAGAAAAGAGCTTAAGAGGAAAAGCTGAAAACAGAGACAATAAAGGTGCATAAGACAGACAGCAGGAGATGAAGGAAGAATATAAAGGCAAGTGAGGTCATAAAGAAGAAAGCCAGGAAAACAAAGAAAAAATATTGAAAAATAAGATAGGGATATAGCTTTAAAGGTGAAAAAGGATAAGCACAACTTCCTGTCCTAAATGCGTGTTAGTATGCGGTATGAAGACAATGATCATGGTACTACTACTGTACTACTACTACTACTAAGTGGCGCACCCAGGGGGGGGGGGGGCCTGGCCCGGGCCCCCCTCTTAGCTCTAAGGGTCCTTTAAAAATTTATATATATTTATTTCGATAACAGCAAAACACGAAAAATTGGCAAGTACAAACAAAGAGTAACACATGAGCCAGCAGCACCCTGACTCTAAACCTGCATATGACCTCCCGGTAATTATTGGATTACCTGACCTCACCTCACTACGGGCCCCCCCCTTAGAAAATTCCTAGGTTCTTCCCTGCTACTACTAATTCCGTCCATCATCCAATCCTACGTTGTCCCACGAGAAGCGCAGGAGCCCGGGGCTAGGCAAGTTGGTCCTGATATTTAAGATGATAGTAACTAACCTCACTCATCCCTGACTGGTATTACGTGAGCAATAATCCCAACCACCCCTTGGATATAAATCTTCACTGGCTCAGTCCGATTGGGGCGCCGCAATTACCCTCTAAACCACCAGGCGCCATAGTTTGGTTATATGGTAACCACCCAGCGTAGTAAATGGATTCCTGGTGTACAGGAAACCATTCGGCTTGTCACTCAGTGTAAAGTCACCCATAGGCAGAGGGAACGGGAAAGAGTGAAGGAAAGAAAGACAATAGAGGGAGTGTAAGGTCACCCGTGGGCAGAAGGAAGAGGAAAGAATGAAGTAAAGAAAGATAGAAGAGGAAGGATGGAGAGGAGGGAGGAGAGGAAAGGGAAGATACCCGAGAGTAGCACTACAATGAGTGAGTAGATGGTGAGCGCCCCCACCTACCACATATAACAATAACAACAACAACAACAACAACAATAATAATAATAATAATAATGTTTGGGAGAGAAAGAGAGAGAGAGAGAGAGAGAGAGAGAGATGGAAAGAAAGGATAAAACTGAAGAGGGCTTGCACTTAGGCACAGCGAGAGGGCTGAAGGTAGCAAACACAAACATCGAGAAGATCAGAGGAACCAAGTCATAATCATCAGAGAAAGAGTAAGTGCAGACCAGTAAATAATAACAAAAACAAGCATGACAAATAACATCAGAAACACAAGTAAAACATTGATATAGGGAGGCAAGCAGAAGGAGAGGCGAGCAAGAGTAACAACAGCAAACAAGAGAAGCAAGAAAAGCAAAGGAGAAAAGAGGAAATTGAAGAAAATAGAACCATTGGCCAAAAGTTGGCAGTTTTTTTGTTTATTTGTCTGTCTGATGACGATGATGATGATGATAAAGGGGAAGGGGAGGAAGAAGAGTGGAATAGAAAGATGATGATGATGATGATTAGACGAAGACGATGAAGACCGATAAAATCATGATGATGATGAGAAGAGGAGTAGGAAAAGGATGTTGCATTAACGATGATGATGATGATGATGAAAAGAAGAGTAGGAGGAGAAGGAAGCTGCAAGAGAGATGATGATGATGACAAGAGGCTTAACAGAAGAAAGAAGATGCAGTATAGGTGATGAAGAAAAAGAGAAGTTGGAGGAGAAAGAAATGAGTTGGGATGATGATGACGGTGATGATGATGATGATGATGAAAACGAGGAAAAGAAGTAGAAAGAAGATGCAGCAGAGACGATGAGGAGGAAAGGGAAGAGGAGAAGGAACAGGAGGAGGAGGAGGAAGAGCACGACGACGACAACGACGACGATGAGGACGAGGAAGTTGAGGAAGAAGAAGGGTATGGAAATTCAGAAGCCGCAGTAGCACAAAATTAATGAGAAGTCAGAACCGATGACGAATAGAAGGAAGAGAGGGAGATGATGGAATTATCACAGGATGTCATTACCAACCAAAATATCCAACTCTCCACCATCACTCTCCACTAAAACACAACCACCAACACAATCACCAACACTTTCATCAACACAATCACGAACACAATCACCGACAGAATAGCCAAAACATTCACCAAAACAAAACACAATCATCAACACAATCACCAACACAATCGCCAAACCGACACACAATCGCCAAACTCTGCACCAACGCATGTGATCAGAATGGGATTTTTATGACGGGCCGTGAATCGTGGTGGGCACACACACACACACACACACACACACACACACACACACACACACACACACACACACACACACACACTTTGTATATATATATATATATATATATATATATATATATATATATATATATATATATATATATATACAGTATATATATATATATATATATATATATATATCTATCTATATATATATATATATATATATATATATATATATATATATCGATTGCCAGACGCCTCAATCCCGTTTGGGGTGGCCACAAACAAATCGCCTCCAAGTCGCCCTGTCCCCAGCCATTTCACTGCCCTGCTCCCAGCTCACATCCCCCTCTCTCATATACCTCTCCACCCCATCCCTCCATCTCATCCTCGGCCTCCCCCTCCCTCTTCCCCCCTCCACCTCACTCACATACACTCTCTTCGTCAGTCTTTCACCCTCCATCCTCTCCACATGGCCAAACCACCTCAGTGTGTTCCTCATAACGCTTCCTATCACATCCACATCCACACCACAACGCTCCTTTATATCCTCAATCGTCAGCCTGTCTCTCCACGTGACTCCACAGGCTCCTCTTAAATAACTCATTTCCACTGCTCTCACTCTTGACTTGTGTCCTTCCAACAATGTCCAAGTTTCACTTCCGTACGTTAGAGTTGGTATCACAATACTGTCATGTAGTAACTTTTTCACTTCCATGCTCACTTCCCTGTTTCTTATCACTGCTTTCAAAGAACCAGCAACCTTTCTTCCCTGCTGTACCCTTTCAAGCACTTCACCCTCCAAACCTCCATCCTTACTCATCACACTACCCAAGTACTTAAACGTACTAACATTTTCCAATTCCTCACCACCCAACCTCGCTGTACATTCACTAACTTCACCTCTCTCAAAGACCATCACTTTACTCTTCCCTACATTCACCTTTAGATTCCTTTTCTTACACACTTTCTCAAACTCATCCACCAAGCCTTGCAGCTCCCCTTCGTCTTCACTCAACAACACAGTATCATCTGCAAACAACAGTACAGGGAGTTTCCAAACACTATCCTCTCTCACCAGGGCCACTCCAACATCCACTACCCTACCTTGTACCTCTTTTATTACCCCATCCATGTACAGATTGAACAACCATGGAGACATGACACATCCCTGTTTCAAACCAACTTTCAAAGAGAAAAATTCACTTAGTTCACCATCCACAAGCACTGCAGCCTTAGCACCATCGTACATACTCTTCACAGCATTCAACAACTTCCCATCTACTCCATATATTCTTAACACTTTCCACAATCCTTGTCTATCCACCCTGTCATATGCTTTCTCCAAATCCATGAAAGCCGCATACAACTTCTTTCCCTTCTCTAGAAACTTTTCCACTAAAGATCTAAGAATGAATATCTGATCTACACAACCTCTTCCCTTCCTAAAGCCTCCCTGTTCTTCTCCAACTAATTTCTCAGTTCTTTCTCTAACTCTGTCTATAAGTATCCTACCATACACTTTTCCTAGTATACTAAGAAGACAAATGCCCCTATGATTACCACACACTTCTTTTTCCCCTTTTCCTTTGTACAAGGGAATAATTATACCTGACTTCAAATCCTCCGGGACTCTACCTTCCTCCCAGGCCAATCTGCACATCCTCCACATCCATTCTACTACTATCTCTCCCCCATGCTTCAGCATTTCACCACACACTCCATCAATTCCTGGGGCTTTCCCCGATTTAACTTTCTTCATTGCTTCCACAACTTCTGTCCTACTGATTTCTTCCTGTCTTCTCACCTCCCTCCTTCTCCCAGCCATTCCCCAGCCACTTATACTCGCATTACTTCCATCCTCTACGTTCAACACTTCCTTAAAGTGTTCTCTCCATCTGCTCACTTTTTCTCCCTTCTGCACTAGTAATCTACCATTTTTATCTTTCACTCCCCTGCTAACTTCACTTCCACCCTGTCTTACTCTTTTCACTTCTCTCCAGAACATTTTCTTACAGTCCCTCCACTTTACACTCAAATTCCTGCCAAATTCCTCATCCACTCTCTTCTTACTCTCTCTTACTAATCTTTTCACCTCTCTCTTTCTTTCTGCATATAACTCTCTCTTCCGCCTCTCAACTTCTTCCACGCCCCTATTTCTCATCCATTCATTGTATGCTTTCTTCTTTTGTGCCACAGCCTGTTTCACCTCTTCAGTCCACCACGCTGTTCCTTGCACCCCCCTCCGTCTTCTTTTCCTTCCACACACCACATCACATGCTGCACATATTTCTTCTGTAAATATCTTACATACACCTTCCACGTCTCCCATCTGCTCCAGTTCATATTTGCCCAGTCGTTCCTCCACTTCTCTCTTATACTCTGCCTTTTTCTCATCCTCTTGTAACCTTTTCACTCTCCTTGCAACTACTCCTTCCTCTCGTCTATCCCTTCTTCTATTCCTCTATCTTACTTGCATTCTAATTCTGGCCACCACCAAGTAGTGGTCAGAAAGTCCACTCCCCCAACCTCTATACACTCTTGCATCCTTTACACATCTTCGCATCCTTTCATCCACACACACATAATCAATCATTGCCTTCCTTTCATTCTGTTCACCACCCACCCTTCTCATCACTCGCCATGTATACCTGTGGATCATTTTATGCCTGAAGAGGGTATTGGCTATCACCAACCCCCTCCCAGCACAAATGTCCACTAACGCACTCCCATTCTCATCTATCTCAGCAGGCACACCCCACTCACCAACTATTCCATCCACCTTCACATTCCCAACTTTACCATTCATATCATCAATCAAAAACACTGTCTCATTCCTCCCAAACTTTTCCATGCACACTTCCACATTTGTCCAGAACTCTTCTCTCACTCTTCTAGCACGATCTTGCGTTGGCGCATACACACACACAATCGACCACATTTGTATTCCAACTTTCAACTTTACCCACACAATCCTTGACCCAACTGATCCATACTGTATTATGCTCCTCTTCCATCTTTTACTCACAACTATACAGACTCCTTCCTTTGCCCTCTCATTCTCACCTACTCCTGCACATATACCCCATCCATACTCCCATTCTCTCACACTTTCTCCTCTCCATTTTGTTTCAGTTATTCCACATACATCCACTTTCGCACCCTCAAGCACCTGGACAATCTCTCTCTCTTTCACCTCATCATTCGCTCCTCTTACATTCCACGTAGCCATTACCAAGTCCTTATATATATATATATATATATATATATATATATATATATATATATATATATATATATATATATATATATATATATATATATATATATATATATATATATATATATATATATATATATATATATATATATATATATATATATATATATATATATATATATATATATATATATATATATATATATATATATATATATATATATATATATATATATATATCCAGTAATAATTTCGTGTCATTTACTTTTTAAAATTATATTCACACACACACACACACACACACACACACACACACACACACACACACACACACACACACACACACACGTATTATGCGGTCATTATCTTCCTGCTGTTTATTACATATATTCTCTCTCTCTCTCTCTCTCTTACATACACACACACACACACACACACACACACACACACACACACACCGCTCACTGGTGCAGTGGTAACGCTCTCGCTTGCCAACTGGTGGACGGGAGTTCGCGCCTCGCTCAGGTTGCGAAAAGTTTCACTGACGAAGTGGGAGGTTACTGTCCCCCTTGAGCAAGGGGACGGGTGTGTGCGTGTGTGAAGGTCACAGCCTTGCCCTTAGATCGGACTATATGAGCTCTCAGCTCCCTTCCGGGAGGGTAAAAGCTGACGATCACGACCATCAAAGTGATCCTGACCGACCCGGTGAATTACACACACACGCACACAGATGATCAATAAGTTTTGTGTTCCACCTATCAAAATACTAAAAAGAATAATCGAGTTTTTGACATGGTAATATTTTTTCTCTCACGGCCACGTGATTAAGCTTTACCTATCCAGGTGGAATGTAAACCCTAATTACTGAAGGTCATTTACGGAACACCTGTCGTAAAGTATGGTTAGGCTGCATACCATATTACAAAACGACGTCAGCAGACACATAGGAAGGCCAGACTCGTTCCATCATCACTGCATACGTAAATGAAAGATTAAATAGAATGGGTGTAGTAATGATTAGACAGAGAATTAATTAAAGAGGGTTTAAACAGAGAATGGATAGAACAGGGAGTAGACTGTAGCACCAGTCGAGCAGGACGATACTTCGAGGGTGGATGGAAAGCTGATGAGAGTGAGAGCTGGAGCTCCCGTTTCATCAGCCCTCGAGAGTAGCTCCTGACCATCCCCCTTTGCTGAATTTTTTCAGTGATTCAGTAACACAGAGAGTAAAATAGCTTGCTCTCCAGTACAGTTTCTCTAAATGGCGACACCAGAGTACATGCACATTACACCTTTCACTTCCAATTCAAAATTTTACAAAAAAAAAAAAAAAAAAGTCAGTCCCTGACCGAGCCATGGAGTCCCCAAGTGAGGGGGGCATCACAGCCCCACCATTCGCCTCTCAGCTGGTGACGACCCAGCAAGATGCCTGGAACCACTGTCTGACGACTTCTTCCCTTTTACAACATTCGCGGCCTTTCCTCTAACTTTCTTTTTTTTGAGCACAATCTCTTCTCCTAAGTACATTACTTTCTCTTCCTAACTGCGACTCAGGTGTCTGAGGCGATTAATAGCAAACACTTCTCCATATCCTCCAACTTTATACTCATTTCAAAGTAAAAGGTGGCTGCTGTGTATATGTACGAAACGACATATCTTGCTCTCTCATTCCTGAACTTGAATAATCTCTACTCACTGGCTTCGGCATTCCTGTCATTCTCTGACTAAATATATTTGTGCTATTTACTTATCCCCTAATTCGATTGACTATGAAAAATTCTTCGACTATCTTACTTCAAAGTTGAAACACATCCTTTCAATTTCTCCTTTCTCTGAAATCTCCAAACTAGGTGATTTTTTTTTTTTTTTATGTGTCCGACTCTGGGCAAAGGCTTCAGGGCCTATATCTCGGGGGCAATAGCCTGTCCCAAGGCCCAGTAGTCCTCCTGCACCTCCACATGTCACCACTTCGGCGCTAACACCCACCGTCAATATTGAATACATGCAAGGGCTGTCTCATACAGGACTGGTGTATTGGTATTAGCGGGGGTACTTTTATGACATGTCGGCGGGTTATCTGGTAGATCAGGAAAGTCTGCTTTTATGAAATTCAAATCCTTAAACTGTTCCTTGCCCCAGCCGGGATTCGAACCTGGGTCCATCAGAACTGCAGGCCGCCTCTCTACCGATTCAGTTCACCATCACCTTTGACTCTCCTCTCCTGGTGAACATGCGTTCATCTTTTCTATCCTTAATGACCTAGAGCAGCTTGTACAGCACCCCTTGGAGAGAGTCCCAACATACCTGACCTCTTCATTACAACTAATCCTTCTGTTTACACCGTTAATCTTTCCTTTCCGTTGGTCTCCTCTGATCACAATCTTATCACCTTCACCTGTCCTAACGCTCCAGTAAGGCCTGTGTAGCCTCCAAAGTAATGTAAGTTGTGGCACTCTGGAACAGCTGATTGAGAGGTCCTTAGGCATTACTTATTTTTTATATTCACTGGAATTATTACTGCTTCCATGGCCGAGAGCCATCTGAGTATGCCTTACAGATCGCGGAGGAAATTCTCTCGAGCATGGAAGCATACAGTCCTTTCTCATATCCTTTGACTAATGCAAAAAAAAAAAAAAATGGTTTAATCATACTTGTTCTAATGCCGTCCACAAGGAGAAGGCGTATAAAAGGCACCGGAACCAACACACTCCTGAATCTTATCACTATTATATTTCTGCCTGGAATTATGCTAAGTCTGCTCTTCGCTTTGCTAGAAACAATGTCATTCTTACTAAATGCTCTGAACTCTCCAACTCAAAATCTTCCCACTCCTTCTGCCACCTTACTATTCTGACAACTGTACCTCATCATCTTTCCCTCCTCTTTTCTACTCTGATGGCTCTGTAGCTATCTCTTCTATTGATGAAGTACAAGTCTTCGATCAGACTTTATATTCCAGTTCCATCTTAAACGATTCTGGTGCTATTTCCTGTTTGTCTCTCTGTCTATCCATCTATCACTTAAACTCTATTTTTTTTATCTACCTATCAATCTACCTATCTTTCTACCTACCTATGTACTTTGCTATGTAGCTGCCTACATATATGTAGATATATGCAGCTACCTAACTATATGTCCATCTTTATCAGATTAGTCTGTCTATCAGTCTGTCTAACATTTTATCTGACTACTTGTATCAGTCTTCATTTTACTCAATATGTTTATGTCTTCTTTCTGTCTGTCTGTGTATCAGTTCATCTATCAATATATCTATCACTCTATCTGTGCGTCTTTCTGTCTATAGCAACATTTATGAAGCTTACCAATGAAAATTTTAGCAGTTAATGAAAGAGAGAGAGAGAGAGAGAGAGAGAGAGAGAGAGAGAGAGAGAGAGAGAGAGAGAAAGAGAGAGAGAGGTATGGTGGATTACGGTGTGAGATTCAACAGTGTGAGTGCACGAATGTAAAGTATGGGTGTGTATAATGAATAATAGTGTAAAGTCTGGTGCAGCGTGATATAGAAGTGTGACAGTTTGTGGTGTGCGGTGTAGGAGCGTGGTGTAAGAGTGGAATGAGTATTAAGTGTGATAGTGCTTTATACCACACAAAGGCTGCTTTATAGTCCTATCAGTACCTTTAAAGCAAACAAGCACCGTTACCTCTGATACACACACACACACACACACACACACACACACACACATGTAAGTCTCCCATTCTGATTTTTTTTTTCCTCTTCCCCTGCCACTTCCCTTCTCTGTTTACCTTCCTTCTCTTTCTCTCTCTCTCTCTCTCTCTCTCTCTCTCTCTCTCTCTCTCTCTCTCATATTCTGTTCCTCCTCTCTTTACAAGCCTTCCTTCTTTCCCCACAATCTGTCTTCTTTTTCCTTCTTTTCCAGCTTTCCTTTCCTCTCCTTTTTTCTTCTCTTCTTCCCTCCCTACCTCCCACACTGAGTATTCCCTCCGTCATATATGAGTATCTCTCTCCCTCGTTTAGCCTTAGCCTCTACCGTGCCTGTGCCTGAGCGCAGTGAGACAACATGAATTAGACGCCACCTCCACCCCATAAACCGAGTGGAAAGCCCAGGCAGCACTTTATGCAACCCCAGTCAGGCAGGAAGACACGTAGGCAGGCAGAGAAGAAGGTAGAAGAGAAAACATGGGTGAGAGACAATTAGATAGAAGAGGCAGTGAGAGAGAGGTAGACAGACAGACAGGCAGACATTTAAGCAAACAATATTGCCTGGAGGGAGGCAGAAGGAATAGACGAAGGGTGGACCATGGGGAGGCAAGGAAGTATGGAAGAAAAATAGAGGAAACAAGGAGGGCAGGTAGAGAAGAAGGAAAAGCAGAGATGGAGGAAAGTCGCGACCGAAGGAGAGTAGAGGGAGGGATGCAAAGCACAAACGAGGTACAGAAAAGACAAGGAAGAAGAGAGAATATCAAGAGCAGAAAACCATACTGAAGAAAGGAGATACATAAAGTGAGTGGCAAACTCACCAGCAGTTATATGCAGCCTCGGGAACAAACATTACTTTTACTTTCATGTCCTCATCATTCCCATCTGGCACTTCTTTTACTTTCTTATACCCATTCTCTCTCCCGCTTCCAACCCCCTTTCCACTCCTCTACTCACATTCACTTTCTCTCCCTTTACTCCTTCCTTTCTTCTCCCATTTCTCTCTCCCCTTCCTCCATACCTCTCTTCCCTCTCCATCCCGTTTGCTTCCAATATGCCCCACATCTTATTCCCCTCTCTTTCATTATTCCACCGTCACCCGATCTTCTTCCTATTGCTGCCTCTCCTTCTCTTTTTTCAATTCCCACCCCACTTGTTCTAAAATTGTTTAAGGTCTTTCGGTTTTGCTTCCTCTTCCTATATCCACTACTGCCCCCTCTTCCCATTCCTTCCCCTTCCCTTCTTTCCTTCTTCTCTCTCTCTCTCTCTCTCTCTCTCTCCTTCGTGTCTGCTTCCAGCAGTTCCCATTTCATGTTTCTCTTCCTTTATGTCCTCCACTGCTTGTTCCCTTTCTACCAAGCTCATCCCTTTCCTTCCTTTCCATGTCTTTCATGAATTCCTGCCTCTTTCTTTCTCTTTCCAGTCCCCTGACCCTTCACAATCCCCTCCTCTTCCTCTTACTTCCCTTTAAAGCTCATATTCCAATCTTTTTCCTCTTTCTACATAATTCCCATCTTTCTAACAAATTGTTTCTCATCTCCCTTTCCGTCCTCCTCCCCTCTTTTCGCCCTTCTTCCTTTCCCTCTTTATTCCCCTTACTTCTCTCCCATTTCTCCTTTCCCTTAACAGCGATCACTGTTTCTTCTCTTTCCAGCTGCTTGTCTTCTAATCTTAATCCTATCTTTCGTCTCCCCCAAATTCTCTCCAGCTACTCCTCCCTGTCCCAACACCTCTCCGCTCCACCACACTAGACTTTCCCTTCTTCCCTCTTCCATTTTCCTGATTAGCTTCTCACGTTCCCCCCTTTAATTTCTACCCAACATCTATGTATCTTTCTCTCTTTATCCCGCTTCCCTTCCCTTTCCTGATTTCTTTCTTCTCACCGTTCGCCTTACTCTTCCTCTTTCCCTTTTTCGCTACTTTTTTACCTCCTTTTTTCAAATATTTTCATCTTTCTTCCTCCTCCCTCCTTCTTCCTTCCCTACTTCTCTTCTTCTTCCTTCTCCCACGCAGACTCTTATGTTGTCAATAACTATTCACAGATCTGACCTGAATCAGGAGATACGACGCAGTGACTCGTTTTTTTTCTCTCTCTCTTCTTGTCCTTTCCCCTTCCTCATCATCTTTCCTCCAGTTTTCCCTCCTTCCTATTCCCTTCACCTTTCCTTCCTCCCTTTCCCATCACTCCATTGCCCTTTTTCTCTTTCTCTGTAACTCCTTCTCTTCTAATTCTCCCTCTCTCCTATTCTAAAATCCTTCCCTCCTCCCTCCCTTCCCCTTCCATTTTCCTTCACTTTTCCTCTTGCCAGAACTGACATGAACCACAAGATGGGTCTTACTGCTAAACCTTTCCTTTTCCTTTATTTCTTCATTCACTTTCCTTATCCCTAACACCTTTTTGCCACATACTGTATTTTATTCTCTTTTGTGCACAGGAGGGAGGAACTATCTGAAGAAAGTTACATTCATGATTTTAATAAGAGATGTAGTGTGGGAAGGTGTGATGCTGTTTTTCGTTGACAGCAAAATCATATACAATAATGTTGTTAGAGCACGAAACGCAAGACGACTAAAAGACTTTGGAACAATGTAACAGGAATATTAACTACAGATTAATATGCCATCTTGTGACTACAGTATATCCACCTCATCTTTGCCGTAAGCTGCATATTGGCTTTCTCGGTGTTCACTGTCAGCATAGGTTCGGGGAGGGGGAGATGGTGGAGGACTCAGTTTCACTCCACTCCTCCCCGTATCCCTCTATTCTATTGTTTCTACCTGTTTGCTTTCCTTTTCTACTCTTCCTTTCTATCTGTCTTCTTTTCTGTTCCCCTTTATCTTCCTATCTATCTTCTTTCCTTCTCTCATTTCCCTTCATACCGATCTTTTTTCCTTCTCTCCTTAACCTTCCTATCCATCTTCTCTCCATCTCTTCTTTTCCTACCGACCTATCGTCTTTTCGTCTCTCTTATCCCTTCCGACCTATCTCCTATCTGTCTTTCCCTTGCCTTTTTTTCCTATTTTTTTTCTCTTCCACTTTTCCATCTTATTTTCTGCACAATTCCTTCCTTTCTCTTCCTGCATTCTGATATTCAATTTCCGCATATATTGTCTTCCCCTTTTCTTTCCATTCCACGCTTTCTATGCTCGTAACATTATCAAGAAAATAAGACTAGTAAAAGCACAGGACCGGACGGCTTTAGCGACATGCTTCCGAAACATATAGGACAACACGGCATCGAGACCTCCTTAAACGTCAGCAGGTAGTAATGCGCATGTCAGTCTTGTAATTCATTATATATATATAGTAGTTGTAGCCGAGCTGTAGTTAATGGTGAGTAGTTATGTGAGGAGATAACCTCAGTTCACTTGTAGTCGGTGACAGGAGAAGATAAAGTTGGATACTGGGGTTTGATTGTAGTTTATCTCTTCAGAGGGAATATCTCAAAATTTTATACTAAGTGTCTCACAAGAACGTATTGAGGTGAGAGTGGTTTTGTACTTGCTACTCTCTCGCAGCCTCTCTCGCTAGACCCCCCCTTCTCACTGTCTCCTCTCCAGTCTTCTGATTCCTTCTGTCTACTTTCTCCTCCAGCCTCCTAACTCCTTCTGACCTCTTCTCCTCTTTCCTTTCGTATATAAGAACTTCCATCACGTGGGCTATACTGTCTTCGAAATGTTCTGGAAGCCTGTGTGTGTGTGTGTGTGTGTGTGTGTGTGTGTGTGTGTGTGTGTGTGTGTGTGTGTGTGTGTGTGTGTGTGTGTGTGTGTGTGTGTGTGTATCGTGGCTTTCCGGCCAAGCATCACGAGGTACTGAATATGGCATTCCTCAGAGGGAATGTGCAAACAATATTTCCTGCTGGCCCTAGCCATGACTGACTTAACCTTCTAGATTGCATCTATGCTACTAGCTATTATTTATGACATATTAGAGTCCTGACATCGCTCGGTCACGCCTTGCTGATGACTTATGACAGCCTGTACTGTAGTAATTAATTCTAGTCTATTAATACATAACATTAATTATAATATTGTAGAGATATAATATTTATGATAATATTGTACAGGCATAATAATATTGTAGAAACATAACATACTGTAGTAATAAATTGTATGTATAAATAATATTGTAGAAACATAGCATACTGTAGTAAATCATTGTATGTATAACTGAGTAAATACATTGTAGTAAAACTGAATACCGAATATTGCATAACATATTGAAGTAATATAGTAGCATAAATGTGTATGTATAACAGATATACTCATATACTAGTGCAGTGGTAAAATTGCTAGGTCATTACATCACATATGGTGTTATACCAGTAGTAATGCCTAACTTATATGATGATTCTGGTAATATAGAAATGTATGAACATTGTAGTTACATCGTATGAATGTAATTGTGACATATCTGTATTTTTAATTGAAGTAATATTGTAATTGTTCCATAATTGTATTTTTAATTGAAGTAATATTGTAATTGTTACATAACTGCAGTAATATTATAGTTACTGGAGTTGTAGTAATTGCAGTACTATCATACGTATTGTAACTGCAGTAATATTGTAGTTAATTGTAGTAACTCCAGGAATATTGTAGGTATTGTAACTGCAGTAATATTATAGTTAACTATAGTAATTGTAGTAATATTGTACAATTACACTGTAAGTTATACTGTAAGTTGTGACATAACTGTGTAGACTATGCATATAATTACACAATAGTAAGGTACAGCAGTGCATTGTAGTGTTAATCAGTCATCTGTAAGCCTTGCTGTAGCAATATTACACATTATGTATTGTAAGTTCCCTCATTGTTTCCAACTGAAAAAAGAAAAAAAAATCTGTTAATTAGCTATTCCAGTCATGCTGCGGTCGATGATGGTGACGATCCGCATACAACTGGCTCATGGAGAACCATAACTTCGCTCTCTGGTTCACTTATAGAAGGAATTTATGCTGTATTATGGCATGTGTGGCAACAGTTGCATGAATTTTTGTTTGTTTGTTATGCGATCTTAATTTTTGTATGTAATGATTTTCTCTAGTTTTACTTTTTTTTTTTTTTTTTTGCTTATTCAGTGGTGTTCGAGATTACATAATTGCTAGCTAATCCTTGGGACCCTTTTTAAGGCTTAGTTATGTTCCACTGTTGTTATTGAAAATGATATTATATAACCCCATATCCTGTTATTATATATATATACATATATATATATATATATATATATATATATATTGAAAATGATATTATATAACCCCATATCCTGTTATTATATATATATACATATATATATATATATATATATATATATATATATGGTATGCAAGGAAGAAGGAACCAAAGGCTGGGCCCACAGAAATGTTCCTTCCAAGAAAAAGCAAAAACAATAAACAAGACAGCCAAATTCAAGATCCGTTCATCTCGAGATGCCTGGACACACCGTGCTTGAAAGACCGGACATCATAGGAAGTAGGAAATACAGACAGAGGGAGACAGTTCCAGAGCTGACCTGTTGCATAAATGAAGAACTGGGAGTAATGGCCAACTCTTGCGTTAGAGAGCTGGACAGAAAAGGAATAAGTGTTTGTTGCTAGACAGGTGCTATGCACTCATTGTAGAGGTGGAGGGATGCAAGCAGACAGTTCAGAGGAGCAGTGACCATTGAAGTAGCGATAGAAAACAGATAAAGAGGCAACAGTGTGGTGAAGAGACAGAGGTTGAAGGGAGCTAGTAAGAGGAGAGTTGATGGGAAAAAAAAGCATTTGATTCCACCCTATTGAGAGGAGCTGTACGTGGGGAGCCTCCCCACACATAAGAGTTGTACTCCACACAGGGGCGAATGAAACCCGTGTATAAAGTCAACAATTGTACAGGGGTAAAGAAGGCAAAGAGTCGGCTTAGTGCACCCAATCTCTTGCAAGCAGATATTACAGGAGATGCAACATGATCTTTACAAGATAAGTCCCAAGTGAATGAAACCCCAAGCATGTTCAAAGATGATGTAGGATTGAGCTGGATATTATTAAACATTACTGGGTACTCGTGTGGAAGATACTGACGGGTTGTTAGGTATTAAAACTGAGTCTTTGATGCATTAAAAAACAACAAGATTACTTTCACCTCAGTCAGAGATACGAGCCAAGTCAGACATTAGGTGTGTCATAGCCTCATCCCTTGTTTGTTAAAGTAACTGCTGAGATGGACAATGCGGCAAACGAATAGAAAAGTGAAGGGTGGAATCATTAGCGTACAAGTGGATAGGGGTAGATGTACAGCTTAGATAATTGATGAATAAAAGAGAGAGAGTTGGCGATAGGACAGAGCCCTCAATAACTCCACTGTTGATAGATCTAGGAGAAGAACGATGACCGTCTACAACAGCAGCTATAGAACGGCCAGAAAGGAAGCTATAGGTGAAGGCACAGATAGAAGGATAGAAACTGCAAGAGGGCAGTTTCGAAATTAAAGATTTATGCTAGAATCAATCGAAGGACTTTGAGATGTCAAGTGCAATGGCAAAGCTTTTGCGAAAGTCTCGAGAGGAGGATGACCAGGAGTCTGAAAGGTAGGTGAGAAGATCACCAGTAGAGCATCCCTGACGGAACCAATAATGACGATCATATAGAAGGTTATGATAGGAGAGATGGTTTAAAATTTTTCTCTTAATAGACTTGAAAACTTTCAAGACACAGGATGTTAAAGCAATTGGCCTTTAGTTAGAGGGTTGGGAATGGTGACCCTTCTTTGGAACCGGCTGAATGAGGGCAAACTTCCAGCAAGAAGGAAAGGTAGAAGTTGAAAGACAAAGGTGAAAAAGTCTTCCTAGGCAGAGTGTAAGCACAGAAGCACAGTTCTTGAGAACAACAGGAGGGACTCCATCAGGCCCATATGCTTTGTTAGTATTGAGACCAGTGATGGCAGAAATTACATCAGTTGAAGAAATTTTAATGTCAGCCATGAGGAAGTCAAAGGGGGGAAGTGATGGAGGAACAGCACTGGAATTGTCTACAGTGGAATTTGAGGAGAAAGTCTGAGCAATGAGATCTGCTTAATCAGTAGAAGAAATAGCTACAGAACCATCAGAGTAGAAAAGAGGAGGGAAGGATGATGAAGTTAAGTTGTTAGAAAGGTTTTTGGAAAGGTGTCAGAAGGAGTGGGAAGAATTTCATTTGGACAATTGAGAACATTTAGTATGGATGAACTTTTTTTTAGCAGAGCGAAGAACAGACTTAACACAATTTCGGGCAGAAACATAAAAACGATGTGATTCAGGGGTGGGTTGGCTCCGGTACCATTTATAGGCCCTCTCCTTGTTGTGGACAGCATTAGAACAAGCGTGATTAAACCAAGGCTTTCTTGCATTAGTCAAAGGATATGAGAAAGGAATGTATGCTTCCATGCCCGAGAGAATAACCTCTGTAATGTGCATGGCACACACAGATGGCACACAACCATGGAAGCAATAATCATTCCAGGGAAAATCAAAGAGGTACTGCCTGAGGGCCTCCCAATCCGCTGATCCAAAGTGCCACAGACGATGTTTCCTTGGAGGGTCCACAGGCTGTACTGGAGCGATAGGACAGGTTAAGGTAATAAGGTTATGATTGGAGGAGCCCAACGAAGAGAAAAGATTAACAGTGTAAGCCGAAGGATGATTTGTAAGGAAGAGGTCAAGTATGTTGGAGCTCTCTCCAAGGCGGTCAGGGATACAGGTAGGGTGTTGTACAAGCTGCTCTAGGTAATTGAGGATAGAAAAGATGTAGGCTTATTCACAAGGTGGATCAGTGAAAGGAGAGGAGAGCCAAAGATGGTGGTGAACATTGAAACCTCTTAGAATGGAAATTTCAGAGAAAGGAGAAATGGATAGAATGTGTTCCATCGTAAAAGTAAGCTAGTCGAAGAATTTTTGATAGTAGAATTAGGAGATAAGTAAACAGCGCAGATCTATTTAGTCAGAGAATGACAAGAAAGCCGAAGCCAGAGAGTAGAGAATTCAGAAGATTCAAGTTCAGGAACACGAGAGCAAGATAGGTTGTTTTGTACATATACACAATGGCCACCTTTGGCTTTGAAATGAGTATAGAGAAAGTAGGAGGATACGGAAGAGGATTTGCTGTCAGTTGCCTCAGATAGCTGAGTGTCCGTTAAGAAGTGAAGATGAGGTTTAGAGGAGGGGAAGTGGTGTTCAACAGAGAGAAAGTTAGAAGAAAGGCTGCGAATGTTGCAGAAATGAAGAAGTGAGTCTTACAGTGGTTCCAGGCATGTAGAGACATCACCGTGAGAGGGGCAGATGGTGGAGGCATTTATGGTCTCTGGCCAGGGACTTCGAGGCATGGTTATAGTTCGCCGTTGTTCTTTAATTTTATAACGTTGGTGTAATGTGTACTGTGCATGTAGACTGATGTTGACAGTTAGAGAAACTTGTGTTGGAGATCATGCTGGCCTACTCTCTGTGTAACTGACACACTGAAAAAGTTCAGCAAAGGGAGATGGTCAGGAGCTAGACCCGAGGTCTGATGAAACCGGAGCTCCAGCTCTCCCTGTCATCAACTTTCAATCCACCTTGGGAGTACTGTCCTGCTCGACTGGTGTTACAGTCTACTCCTCATGTATATACAATATATATATATATATATATATATATGCAGCATTAACTATATACATTCACTTGTTGTTTGTTTGTACCTATGGTGGGGAATATATGTGTCAGCACTGTGTGGAAATCTTTGTCATCACGACTGTGTGAAAGAGGATGTTCATTTTTGCTGACGTCATTCGTGTTGGCCATTTTTCTGTCTGTCTCTCTTCCTGATTTTCCTTGTAATTTAAAATGTTTGGTCCCACTAGATAACTTTAATAACTGTTTATCACAGTTCTTTCAATCGCTTACTGGGTTAATGTGTTAGGACTCCATATTATAATTACAATTCATAATAGATAGATAGATAAATAGACAGATAGACAGCTCTATGCGAGCCTGGGAATGGGAAATGATCTTGCAAGTTACACTGAGGAAAAGCTGACGACAGATTACGAAGTAGCCAGTCAGGAGATGATGCAGTTAGTTTGTCAACGAGATAGCAGGGGAACAAAGCCTCGTGACCATACACACACATACTCTCACAGGCTTCTAGAACTTTCCAACCACAGTGAACACACGTGACACGACTCCTGTTTCACCAGAATTTAGGAAAGAGAGCTCAGAAGGAGACAGGCCATAGAACAGGCAGGTAGTAGGGAGAAGGGCTTAGCAACATGGAGAGAGAGAGAGAGAGAGAGAGAGCGAGAAGGAGGTAGCAGGCGGGACTCTACTTATACTTCACTCGTGTGTGTGAGACTGTTAATATTTCCAAGACAAATAAAAATAGTCCCATACTATTCTTTACCTCTCCTGTCATTGCATGACAAAAGGGAACCAAGATTATCTACTTACAAACTACTCAAGTATAACAACCGCTCGTCCACGAGTCTAATATATATATAACTAATCTACAAAACTACACTACAAGGACCTACAAAGTCTTTTATGAGATATGGTTGGCAGCGAACGTAAACGAACCTCGTCTACGAATCAACAGTGAATTCCTACAAAATATCAAGATTGAAAACAAAAAAATACCTCTCACAAACAACAACTCAACCAGCTCCTGACAGTATTCTCTCCAACCAGCCCCCTCCGTCTCCCCGATCATCACGCCGATGTAGAGGTGAAGAGGTCACAGGACGCCTTGCAAGTAGTTTAACAAAGTACTGATACAAACAATCTTGAAATTTCTACGACGAACAAACGAACTACAACCATCTACAATCAACTACAAGTAACAACTCCACGAGTCGTCTGTATAATCTACACGCACCTACAAGTAACGATCGACAGTCTTCATCCCACAACGAGTAAATCACAAGAGAAAAGGACCTAGAAAACATCGAGAAAGAAAAACAAAAACAAACGAAGAATGAGACACAACTCACAACTCACAACCACCAGACCTAACCCTCCTCTCTCTGCTACATCCACCCAACCTCCACCGCTGACGCAGGAGTGAAGAGGTCAAGACAACGAAGCGAATACGAAGCCCATATTCACAACTCATCTTACTCACTCATCTTCACTCAAGTTACTCATCGTTACTCATTCACTCACCACAGCTACCAGTGTGGGAAGTCGACGTCATCATGCGTGCTTGCTGAAAAGACGCCACGTCAATCAACCCGTGAAGGACAATGTTATCACCACGTGCAACACCACTCACACCATTTCCACAACGGTAAAAATTAGTGAGTTACATAGTCACTTCATTTATACAATACACAGTGATAGACAACACATTTTGCACAAACATATAAAACGTGCTGTATAGTTACAACTTACATACATATTCGTACTTCAATTATCTTCATAATTCAATCATTAAATACTTGCACCAACAATAAATATTCTACACTGTATATATTCATTCATTTATTATAGCATTTATTTACTACCAACGAGTGTTACCATTTATACCTACATAAAATACGTGTTTCATACACACAGCTATACATTATTACATCTGTAAAGTAATAAAGAAAATATACCATCACAATTACTCAGTGAGCGATTAAGAGAACTGTATTAAACATTTATTAATTAAAGCTACCTAGTGGAAACATATAAATTAAGTTACAAGGTAAACTAGAGAAAAAAAAAAATGGCCAACACAAATGCCGTTAGCAAGAGTGAACATCTTCAACACAATCGTGAAAACAATGATTTCCACACAGTGCTGACACATATATTGGCCACGATAGGTACAAGTGAACAACAAGTCAGTGTATATAGTTAATACTGTATATAGTGTATATATATATATATATATTTTTTTTTTAATAAAATAACAAAATATGGGACTATATAATATCATTTTCAGTAATATCTGTGCAATATAAACTAAACTTTAAAAATGTATCCCAAGGAAATTAGCCAGTAATTATGCAGCCATGAACAACATAGAAAAAGCGTACACAAGCGAATAAAAACAAACTATAGAGAATCAATACATACAAAAAAAAAAAAAAGAAAGAAAGAAAGAAAGAAAAAGTAAGAAAGAAAAAAGAGAGAAATAGAGTAAGATCACGTAACAAACAAATGAAAATAAGTGTAAGTGTTACTACATATGCCAAAATACCACATAAACTACAAACAAAAAAGCAAATTGTTGTCTCCACAAGCAAGTGGCATGGCACATCATCACTATCATCGACCGCAGCATGACCGGATTCATATGTCAGGACTGCAATTATTACAATTATGTAACGACAAACGATTGCATTATGTTACACTTGCTACAATAATGTAACTACAAACGATATGTAACAATTATGTAACTCCATATTATAATTATGTAACGACAAACGATTGCATTATGTTACACTTGCTACAATTATGTAACTACAAACGATATGTAACAATTATGTAACGACAAACGATTGCATTATGTTACACTTGCTACAATTATGTAACTACAAACAATATGTACCATTTATGTAACAGTTGCATTAACAAGATGTAACTTTTATGTAACTTTAACTACAATTATGTAACTACAAACGATATGTAACAATTATGTAACGACAAACGATTGCATTATGTAACACTTTGCCAATTATGTAACAGTTGCATTAACAAGATGTAACTTTTATGTAACTTTAACTACAGTTATAAGGCCACGACACTTATGTAACAATTGCATTAACAAAATGTAACTACAATTATAAGGCCAACACAATTATGCATTACCACAATATTTTGTATCAATTCATAAAATGTTACAGTTACGTATTACCACAATGCTACTACAATGTTATAAGTCATACAACTATACCACAATTCTGTATTACCAGTATCATCATACAAGTTAGGTGAAATATTAGACATTACTAAAGGGATAACTCAATATGTAATGTATAACCTAGCAGTATTACCATTGCACAATTATATGCGTATGTCTCTTATACATACACATTTTACAAAATGTCATACAACAACCATTGCATTTATTCAAATATGTATACAACTTGTTTAAAATGTAATATTACTGAATCATTGCAATTTACTATGAATGTTATATGTATACAATATTATAATCAATATTATATACTAATAGATTAGCATATGTCAATGATGATTGCTGTCGGAGGACCTCCAGTGGCGTGTACAGAGCATATGTTAGGACTCCATATTATAATTACAAATCATAATAGATAGATAGATAAATAGACAGATAGACAGCTCTATGCGAGCCTGGGAATGGGAAATGATCTTGCAAGTTACACTGAGGAAAAGCTGACGACAGATTACGAAATAGCCAGTCAGGAGATGACGCAGTTAGTTTGTCAGCGAGATAGCAGGGGTACAAAGCCTCGTGACCATACACACACATACACACATACTCACACAGGCTTCTAGAACTTTCCAACCACAGTGAACACACGTGACACGACTCCTGTTTCACCAGAATTTAGGAAAGAGAGCTCAGAAGGAGACAGGCCATAGAACAGGCAGGTAGTAGGGAGAAGGGCTTAGCAACATGGAGAGAGAGAGAGAGAGAGAGAGAGAGAGAGAGCGAGACAGGAGGTAGCTAGCTGGACTCTACTTATACTCACTCGTGTGTGAGAGACTCTGTTAATATTTCCAAGACAAATAAAAATAGTCCCATACTATTCTTTACCTCTCCTGTCATTGTATGACAAATGGGAACCAAGATTATCAACGTACAAACAACTCAAGTATAACAATCACTCGTCCACAAGTCTAATATATATAACTTCTCTACAAGTAACTACAAAGTTTTTTTTTTTTATGACAAATGTGATAGTATATTTTATTTACCACTTTCTAGAGGTAACATTGTCTTGTTGTACGTATGAAACATGTATTTTATGTATGTATAAATGGTAACACTCGTTGGGAGTAAATGCATTCTATAATAAATGAATGAATATGTACAGTATATAATAGGTATTGTTGGTGCAAGTACTTAGTGACTGACTTATGCAGATAACTGAAGTAGGTATGTGTAAGTTGTAACTATACAGCATGTTTTATATGTTTGTGCGGAGTGTTTTGTCTACCACTGTGTATATCACTGTGTATTGTATAAACGAAGTAACTATATAACTCACTGATTTTTACCGTGGTGGGAATGGTGTTAGTGATGGTGCAGGTGGTGATAGTGTTGTCAGACACGAGTTGACTGACATGTTGTGGTGGTGTTCTCAGCTTCTGAGCAAAACACTAGCACAGCAACTTCTCACTCTGGTAGCTGTGGTGAGTAAATGAGAAACGATGAGTAATGCTGAGTAACGATGAGTGAGGTGAGTGGTGAGTGAAGGCTCTGGCATCTGCTGCCGCCATCTGACCTCGTAACCCTTACACCAGCATGGTGGTGATGAAGATGGAGGGTAGGTTGGAGAGAAAGGTGGGGTCAGGTGGTTGTGGGTTATGAGTCTTCTCGCACTTCGTTTGCTTGTTTTTTCCTCACTCGTAACTCGTTCTTCTTACTGTTTACTCGGTTGTGCTTAGTTGATGTTAGAATTGTAGTTTCTTGAGATGCTTATGGTTTCATTTATAGCGTTTAATTGCAGTTTCCCGCTGTATGTTGCGAACCTGTAGCTGATCTTTGTTACATAGCAGAATCATAATAGCTTACTTTGATTGTAGTGTTGCTTCGTATCAGTCTTGATAATATTGACTCGTCGAATCGTTGGTTCGTTTTGTACGCTTATAGGCTTGTAGACTTGTAGCCTCGTAGGCGTGGTTCATCCCAAATAATATGTCGGTCTTGTAATTGATTATATAGTAATCGTAGCTCAGCTGCAGTTAACAGTGAGTAGATATGTGAGGAGATAACCTCAGTTCACTTGTAGTCGGTGACAGGAGAAGATAAAGATGAGTACTGGTGTTTGATTGTACTTTATTTGTTCAGAGGGTTTATCTGAATATTTTATACTGTTTTTTTCACAAGAGCGTATTGAGGTGAGAGTGGTTTTATGCTTGATACTCTCCCACAGCGTCTCTTGCTAGATCCCCCTTCTTGCTCTCTCTTCTTCAGTCTCCTAATTCCTTCTGTCTACTTTCTCCTCCAGCCTCCTACTGTAACTCCTTCTGACCTCCTCTCCTCTTTCCTTCTGTATATAAGAACGTCCATCTCATGGGCTACACTACCATCAAAATGTTCTAGAAGCCTGTGTGTGTGTGTGTGTGTGTGTGTGTGTGTGTGTGTGTGTGTGTGTGTGTGTGTGTGTGTGTGTGTGTGTGTGTGTGTGTGTGTGTGTGTGTGTATCGTGGCTTTCCGGCCAAGCATCACGAGGTGCTGAATATGGCATTCCTCAGAGGGAATGTGCAAACAATATTTCCGCTGGCCCTAGCCATGACTGACTTATCCTTCTAGATTACATCTATGCTACTAGCAATTATTTATGATATTTTAGAGTCCTGGCATGCACACTGTAGCATTCCCATTACAATGAAACAATGAACATTCATCACTATACTTCCGTTAACAAAGACTCAATATACCTTCTTCATATAGACCCCTAACACTGCTTAACACAGCATCCAGAATAAAGTTCCCCCTTGCCCCTTCGTAACCCAGATTTTTTGAACGGAATATCTCCTCTCGGGATTTTTCAGCAGACTTTTTGTAGAGTTGACTGATGCCCTGAGCCCTGGAGGATGGGTAACATCAACTATGCAGCATGCGTGATGTCGGAGTCCTTACGGCATGGAGCTGGTCACTCTGATCTCTATAAGGGTTCGGGAAGTTGATGTTGTGTATATTGCATCCACTGAATAAGTGAGCGTGCACCATCTTCGCTCTCTGGGTACTGCTTCTGTGGAGCCTTTTTTATTCAAAGAAAAAGGAACCAAGGGATAGAAGCCTGAAAATTGTTCACCTCAAGAAAAGACAAAAACAGACAATAGAGAGCCAAATTCAAGATTCATTAATTTCGAGGTACCTAGACACATTTCTTTTAAAAGCGTGGAGGTCATAGGCAGTAGGAAATAGGGAGAGAGAGAGAGAAAAGAAGACAGTTCCAGAGTTGACAAGCATACATGGAGGATTGGGACTAGAGGTTAACCCTTGTACTAGAGAGTTGGACAGAAAAATGATGAAGTTTGCTACTACACGGGTGCTATGCACCTTCGGTAGTGGTGGAGGGATGCAAGCAGACAGTTCAGAGGGGCAGTGACCATTGAAGTTCCGAGGGAAAAGACATAAAGATGCAAAAGTGCAGCAAAGTGATAGAGGTTGATGGGAGACAGTAAGAGGAGGAGATTTAATTAGATGAAAAGCCTTTGATTCCATCTTGTTGAGAAAAGCCGTGTGTAGGGAGCCTCCCTGCACATAAGAGTTGTCCTCGACACAGGAGTGAAAAAAAAAAAAATATCTATATACAGTATATAAAGTCAATAACTGTGCAGGGGAAAAGAAGGCGTGGAGTTGGCAGGGAAGCAGATTTTACAAGACAGATAATGTGATCTTTCCAAGATAAATCGTGAGAGAATGAAACCTAAAATATGCTCAAAGATGAATCAGGATTTAGTTGGGTATTGTTAATAAAATGGGGGATACTTCTATGGTTGACTTAAAGTTGTTGAAAGATGTAAGAACTGAGTTTTTGGTGCATTAAGACATCATGATTACTTTTGCCCAAATCCGAGATATTAGCCAAGTCAGACATTAAGTTTGTCATAGCCTCATCTCTTACTTATTGAAGTAGTTGCTGACGTGGATACTGCGGGATCCAAATGGAAAGGTGAAGAGTGGCCTCATCAGCATATGAGTGGATAGGGTTAGATGTACAGCTTAGGAGGTTGTTGATGAAAAGAAGGAAGAGAGTTTGATAGGACAGAGCTCTGAGGAACACTACTATTGATAGGCCTAGGAGGTGAATGGCGGCTATCAACAATAGCAGCTATCGAACAACCAGAAAGGATGCTGGAGATGTTGACACAAATAGATGGATAGAATCCATCAGAGGGCAGACTGGAAATTAAAGATTTTTGCCCGACTCGGTTGAAAGCCTGTGAAATATCATGTGCAATGACAAACTTTTCGCAAAAGTCCTTAAAAGAAGATGACCAGGAGTCTGAAAGGAAGGTGAAAAGATCACCAGCGGAGTGTCCCTGGGGGAACCTGTACTGATGATCGGAAAGATTATGATAGGGAAGGTTCTTTTTCTTTAAGAATAGAATAAAACCTTTAGAAATATAAGATGTTAAAGTAATTGGGCGATAGTTAGAAGGTTAGGAATGGCCATCCTTTTTTGGGGGACAGGCTGTATGAGAGGAAACTTCCAGTCAGAGGGAGAGGTACAAGTTGACAGACAAAGAGGAAAGAGTTAACTTAAGCAGGGTGTAAGCATAGAAGGACAGTTCCTGAGGACAAGAACAGGGACTCCATCAAGCTCAAATGCCTTGTAAGTATTGATGGCAGAAAACACATCAGTCGAAAAGATTTTAATGTTTGCCATGAGAAAGTCAGAGAAGGGAAAGTGATGAAGAAACAGCACTTGGTATCGTCTAAGGTGGAACTAGACGAGAGTGTCTGAGCGAAGGGTGCTACTTTATCAGTAGAAGAAACAGGTACAGAGTCATTTTAGCAGAAGAGAGAATGGAAGGATGATGATGTAAAGTTGTTAGAAACGTTTTTGGCAAAATGACAGAAGGAGTGGGAAGATTCCAAAGAGAGAGTTCAGTGCAAGTAGTATGAATTAAATTATTTTTAGCATAGTGAAGGATAGATTCAGCACAGTTCTGGGCAGAAGCATAAAAGAGATGAAATTCTGGGGTTGGTTGGCTCTGGTACCTTTTGAAGGCCCTCTCATTGTTCTGCAGAGCATTAGAACGAGCATAATTATATCTTTTTTTTTTTTTGCATTAGTCACTGGATAAGAAAAGAGAATGACAGTATGTTTCCATACCCGAAAGACTAGCCTCCATTGTGCACGAGGCACACTCAGATGGTTCTTGGCCATGGAAGGAATAATTATTCCAGGTTAAATCAAAGAAATACTATCTAAGTGCCTCACTATAAGCAGCTACAAAGTACCAAAGTTGCTGTTTCTTGGGAGGGTCCACAGACCTTACTGGAGTGGTAAGAGAGGTTAAGGTGATAAGGTTGTGATCAAAGGACCCCAACAGAGAGAAATGATTAACAGCATAAGCTATTGTAAGGAAAGGAACTCTCCAAGGCTGTCAGGGATACCAGTAGGGTGCTGTACAAGCTCCTCTAGGTTATTAACCCGTGGACTGCGAGCCACAGCTCAGACTGGGTAGCATCACGCTGCGAGCCACAACTAAGGCTGTGCTGGCCGTGCATCACTGTAAACAACTTGACCCCTGTTCAAACTTATGCATGGTGCTACGCAAAGATGGAGAGAGATTTTTTTCTTTTCACCAGATAATGCCCTGGATGTTTATCTTCAAGTTTATAATAATATATATTTTTTTTCACTACTCCCATACATAAACTTACACATGGCCCTACGCAAAGATGGAGAGAGAGAGAGATTTTTTTTCTTTTCACCAGATGATGCCCTGAATGTTTATCTTCATGTTTATAATAAACAAAAACTAAGAGAAAAATCCTTCGTTTTTCGCTCACCACGGGGTGAGATAAAAAAAAAGGTAATTGTGCAATCCACGGGTTAAGGATAGAAAAGATGTAGATTTGTTCACCAGGTGGATATGTTAAAGGAGAGGAGAGGCAAAGATGATGGTGACCGTTGAAATAATCTAGAATGAAGAATTCAGAGGAAGAGAAATTGATAGGCTTTGTTCCATCTTAGAAGTAAAATTGTCAAAGAGTTTTTCATAGTCACTAGAATTAGGGGATAAGAAAACGACACAAATATATTTAGTCAAAGAATGACAGAATAGCCGAAGCCAAAAAGTATAGATTTCAGAAGATTAAAGTAACGGAACATGAGAGCAAGATATGTTGTTGTGTACATAGAAAACAACAGCCACCTTTGACTTTGAAGTGAATATTGAGAAAGCTGGAGGATACAGAGATGAATGTGCTGTCAGTTGCCTCAGACAGCTGAACCTCAGTAAGGAAAAGAAAGTGAGGTTTAGAAGAGAAGTGGCGTTCAACACAGAGGAAGTTAGAGAAAAGGCAACGAATGTTGTAGAAATGAAGAAGGATAGAGTCAGACATTGGTTCCAGATACCACTCTTGGCCGCCACTGGGAGAGGGGTGGATGGTGGGCGCTGTTATGGACCCCCTCTCCCCCTGGATAATCCGATGCTCAGAGCTGAGGTGCCATTTTCTCTTTCTATAATTTTAGAATCGGACATGTGGTGTGCAATGTGCATGTAGTTTGGCATTAAGAGTTGGAGAAAGTTGTTTGAGAGGGAATGATGGCATAATCTCTGTATTACTGATACACCTGTTTTGTCGTGAAAGTACAATGTAGATTTTGTCTGGCATAAATATACGGCCAGTACAAGGTCAAATTTCCATTAACTCCTTTCCCTAAGCTACTGGAGTTGTGTAACACTCTAAAGAGATGACGGGGAACGCTTGGTGGATTGGGTCACAGGTCCTTCACTTAGTAATTGGATATTGCTTAACATTCCCAGGCAGCTGAAAGTTAAGCAAACCTGTAGTTATGAAATATTCATACTGACAGGCGACAAGGAACCGAGGCAGACATTCTAGCTGTAGACAGCAACAAACTTTCTCTGTGTAAGTTCGATCTCCCCCACCCATAAGAACGTGTAGCTAACCCGTTCTGTCTGACAAGACAAAACAAGCTCTTATGATCGACTGTCGAAGACAAAAAACACGTATGCTCTCTCTCTCTCTCTCTCTCTCTCTCTCTCTCTCTTGATGCTTTTGATGCTCTTGATGTTCCTAGTAAGATGTACTACTACCACAAGATCGTAATCCTAGTTAGCTTTTGTAATGGACTATATGGACGCAATCCACACTGTTAGAGAGACTGGCCAGTAGTGTGTTGGTTCTTATCTGGCCATATTACAGCACTGTAATCGTGAAGGATTTCATTTCTGTACCGCGATTACGACAGACTTTGCATTCGTTGCAGTATTTTGATTGACCATTTTCAGTCATGTTACAAAAGAGAAGAAAAATTAAAGTGGGCTACAACAAGGCTGAGGTAACCGTTCTACTCCCAGGCTGGTCAGTCCTGGAAGAGGAGAGTGTCTCAGAGGTATGTGCCAGCGTCCCCTTGCGGTTTCTGCCATTTCTTGGACCACCCGTGACAGAGGACACACACACGCTCCTGCTATGAGTGGGAGAGCAGTTACCTGCATTAAGGTAAGTGAATGTACGAGCACATTTGTCTGGAATGTTACAGAAACACCACGAAAACCAAATGGACCCAAACGGACCTGATTCATGTTGTACATATAATTATTATCTATTTTGAAATACATAGCTAAAAGCCTGTGTTGGCCACAGATGAGTACAGGCAGCTTGTAACTCGGCGTATGACTTCCCACCCCCACCCATATGAACTTAAACCACCTTTACCTGTCTCGTAGGTGACAAAGAACATGAACATGCCAGTATGGTGACTCATATAAATTCTCTCTCGTCATTAGAAGCCCCCATAACGGAATATCAAAGTTGTTCAGTGTATCTTATTAAGTTTAGTATAAACTGATACCTTTAGATGTCTGTGATCAAACTTCGAGATAGATTATGCATTTGCCTTGTTAACTTTTATCAAATTTCTAAAATGATTAACCATAACAGTAGTGCTATAATTGATAAAAATACAGTACAAATTAGTCTCATGACGCCTCAGGCAAAGTATTAATTCCATAAGAGCGGGTTCAAGTTTAGGCTTGAGTTCATGTTTCAGGTCAGTCTTGAATTCCCTGTCCATGTCCGAATGTGAGGGGCGGGTTATTCCCTTCGAACTCCAAGCTAGGGAGAAAGATGCCAGCCAGCCACAGACAGGTGAGCTTAGGACTGGTGGACCATTGCTAGAGTTAGATGGCATGGTCAGGAAGAGTTGCAGAGTGTTGCATGACCATGGTGTACTTAGATGTGTGTTCATGGATACTACTGTCAGTGTTTTACTTAAGTAATGCATTACTATGCATGTCATTTATTCTTTCGCACCCGGCGTCACTGCAAACTATGCATGTCGGTGGCTGGGGTTCATTGCCTTACTGACCTACCCTGGAGATATAGATACAGTATATTCGGGTAACTGGCTAAGTGTTCGTTTTTGGACATAATGAATTTAGCCCCATGAATGGGTAGGACGCTACAGCGGAGAAGGAATAAAGTAGTTAGATGTGATAAACAGTGAGTGACTGAGGTTGGGAGGGGAGAAAGGAAGAAGGAATCAGGAAGAGATGAAGGAAGGATGAGTCAAAACCATAGGCGTCATCTGTTCTCTAAGGCTACTTTCACACAAGGTCACCGGTGGCCGCCACTGATGGCTTCCACTGGTGGCCCAGTGTGAAGGGGCCGGCAACTGGTGGTGCCTATGAATGCTCCGATTTGAAAAAATGCTTTTACAGCAAGTGGCAGCAACCGCCAGTGGCGGACACTAGCTGCACGAGCGAGCCACTGCCGGGAGCTGGTTGCCGGCCAGGCAACCGCAGTGGCCTCGTATGAAAGGCTCCATTGAAAACTATGGGAGGCAACTAACTGAGGCCACTGGTGGCGGCCACTGGTGGTCTCCTGTGAAAACGGCCTAAAAGTGGGGGGGACAGGGGTTTCTAATTTTGGCAAGCTGAGCGAGCCCATACAACAATGTTTGGTGCATATTAAGACTAAATTAATATGATATGTGACATTAAGGGAAACAAATCATCTCAGATCATATACAAGCTGTCTGGAGTATCCTCAAAGCGTAGTTACCATACATTTTGCTTCAATTATCATTTATCAGCTAGACCAAGCAGGCCATATAGCACAGTACATATAGACTTTTAACAAAAGAGAATCATTAAAAAAATAACTTTCCTTGTTTCAATGACAATACCTCATACCAATTAATCTGGATATGACAGGGTGGATAGACAAGGATTGTGGAAAGTGTTAAGAATATATGGAGTAGATGGGAAGTTGTTGAATGCTGTGAAGAGTATGTACGATGGTGCGAAGGCTGCAGTGCGTGTGGATGGTGAACTAAGTGAATTTTTCTCTTTGAAAGTTGGTTTGAAACAGGGATGTGTCATGTCTCCATGGTTGTTCAATCTGTACATGGATGGGGTAATAAAAGAGGTACAAGGGAGAGTAGTGGATGTTGGAGTGGCCCTGGTGAGAGAGGATAGTGTTTGGAAACTCCCTGTACTGTTGTTTGCAGATGATACTGTGTTGTTGAGTGAAGACGAAGGGGAGCTGCAAGGCTTGGTGGATGAGTTTGAGAAAGTGTGTAAGAAACGGAACCTAAAGGTGAATGTAGGGAAGAGTAAAGTAATGGTCTTTGAGAGAGGTGAAGTTAGTGAATGTACAGCGAGGTTAGATGGTGAGGAATTGGAAAATGTGAGTACGTTTAAGTATTTGGGTAGTGTGATGAGTAAGGATGGAGGTTTGGAGGGTGAAGTGCTTGAAAGGGTACAGCAGGGAAGAAAGGTTGCTGGTTCCTTGAAAGCAGTGATAAGACACAGGGAAGTGAGCATGGAAGTGAAAAAGTTACTACATGACAGTATTGTGATACCAACTCTAACGTACGGAAGTGAAGCTTGGACATTGTTGGAAGGACACAAGTCAAGAGTGAGAGCAGTGGAAATGAGTTATTTAAGAGGAGCCTGTGGAGTCACGTGGAGAGCCAGGCTGACGAATGAGGATATAAAGGAGCGTTGTGGTGTGGATGTGGATGTGAAAGGAAGTGTTATGAGGAACACACTGAGGTGGTTTGGCCATGTGGAGAGGATGGAGGGTGAAAGACTGACGAAGAGAGTGTATGTGAGTGAGGTGGAGGGGGGAAGAGGGAGGGGGAGGCCGAGGATGAGATGGAGGGATGGGGTGGAGAGGTATATGAGAGAGGGGGGTGTGAGTTGGGAGCAGGGCAGTGAAATGGCGGGGGACAGGGCGACTTGGAGGCGATTTGTTTGTGGCCACCCCAAACGGGATTGAGGCGTCTGGCAATAGATAGATAGATAGATAGAATTAATCTGGCCAGGCATGCATGGTAACACTGTTCTGCCCGAGACTCTGATTAGCTGGAGGTGTTTGTTCGATTTCTTTCTTGCCTAAACCGATACACTCTTTATTAATAGGTGTGATACTGAGCTTTTCGACAATACAATCGTCAAAAGCTATATGAAATCTGCTATATTCTTAACAATGAAATTTTCGCAGGAAGATAGAGATCATGAGACAACAAAGTGTTACATTACAGTCCAAGCCAAGGTCAGCATTCGAACAATTCCTTTAAGTTCTAGAAAGTCAGTAATATAACAGAGTATCAAGGAAACCTGCTTAATCTAAGCGTTGGTATAACACATATTTAAATTATAAGATCAGTCCGCACTCTTAAACCGTGCCACAACTCTGAATAATTAAAAAAAAAAATCAAATGAAAATACGAGTTCTGCGGGGAGGGAGGCAGCTCAATCGAACAGCCACTGAGCGACAGCTGAGTGAAGGCGGACTATTATTTTAAACTTCAGAGACCTTAACCTGACTGGTTTTCGATATGTAATAACCACGATATCTAGACTACCTATACATCGTGGTAATAACTAAAATACTCTCTCACATACAAATTATATTAAGTTTTCTATTTGTTTACTCTATAGATATTTGATTACTTGATCAATTTAGAAAGTATGAGGATGCGAAAGATGCAGAAAAATCTGTCCCCTCTGAACTTCTTTTTGAAGTGATAGGCTATACCATTCCTTTCATTTTTACTTCATGTTCGATGTAAGTCCAGTGCATCCATAGTTAAAATGTAAAATATATATTTTTTTTAACTGTTTACCAAAATTTAGTACAGGATATTTCCACTTTCTACTACTCGTGAATTTAATAGCATGTACTTCACTATCCAGTTTATTTGCAAGCCTATGTACAGTACAATAATTATATCCACCTTCATCCTCTTCTTTTTTGTCCTCTCTCTCTCTCTCTCTCTCTCTCTCTCTCAAAGGACACACACACACACACACACACACACACACACACACACACACACACACAAATACGAAGCTAAAACAACAGGCATAATAGGTTGTCAATAAAAAATAAAACGTGAGCATGATTTATTGGGTGTTCTGAGGCTACGTACTGGTTCTCTATATTAAGCTCTTTCTCCATGTGCGTCATCTTCACTTTCATTCTCGTCACTTGTATCAGAAATTATGTTAATAACAAATTCCTCAAACAAATGGTCTTGTGCGATGTCTTTGGTACGGTATTCATCTTCGATTTTCTTCTTGTGGCTGATGCAACTACGCCAAGTTTCAGGGGTAATCTTGTTCATAGCCTCGTGAGTAATTTCCTCAACTCTCTTCATGGACTGATCTCCGTTTGAGTTTCTTTTCTTTACTTCACTCTTCAGCTGTGCCCATATTAATTCAATAGGAGGCAGTCTGAGTATCATATGTCCCTTTTCCATGACCAATTGGTCTATCTCATACTCTTGTTTGCATTTATGTTGTTTGCAGACAAAATACAGTTCCTCCTTTGTTTGAGATGGATCATATGTGATATTGGCAGATGACAGCCATTCAATTAAATCGCCTTTCTTACTGCTGGTTGTTGGCATTTTATTGATGGTTTTTGTGTGATAGGAAGCATTATCCATTATGACAAGGGATCTTTCTGGGATGTTTGGAAGTAATTGTTCCTCAAACCACTGATTAAATCGTTGATGGTCCGTTGACTCCTGGTAATCTCCCTTTGCTCCATTCTTTGATCGAAACATCAAGAGTCCTCCCGGCACAAAACGTTTTTGGCCACCAGCATGTAGGATGACGAATCGAGCTCCTCTCTCTGTCTTAAGTTTAGGCCCAACTATCCCATCACCATCAGTCCAGCATCGCTCAACGCATATATATTGCTTAATCCACGTCTCATCTAGGTAGATTTCAGGACGAGGATGAGAACTATCTCTGTTGCCTTTTATTTTTCTCAGACACGCATTTCTTGCAGCTACGATGTCTTCTCTCTCCATTAATATCCTTCTCCCACTTTCTGCTTTTTTGTCTCTGAAGCCCATCTGCCTCACAACTCTATGTAAGAGACGTCCTTGATCCACTGAAGGATATGGGTGATGTCTTGACCCTCTTCAGTAGTTCCGTCAGTGATGGAAGCTCACCTCGCTCGTAAAAGGAAAGTAATTCCCTCCTGATACAGTCCTTTTGATAGCCATCGGTCTGTCCTACCACAGTGGAGAGTCTTGAACGTGGACGTGGTGTGTGTATAATAACATCTCGTGACATTAAAACTTCACTCTTAATCCTCCTGACGGTCCTTTCAGAAGCCCCAGTTGCATCTGACGTTTTCTCAACGGCATGTGCAGCAGTTAGACATGATCCCTCACTTTCAAAATACTGGTGGACATTGTGGATGATATTCCGGGCTTGAGTTAAGTACTTGGTGGGTGCATACCGATGCCTAACTCTGTCTTTCAACGCCGGTCTGTCTTTGCCAGGCATACTGTCACAGCCAGGCTGGATCGTGCCTAAACATACCTGCCAGCAAACCTACATATATGTAAACTCGAAAACATAATCATAACCTTTTCGATACGATGTCATTTAAATAATTATGGTCAAGGGAAGTAATTTTCGAAACTAAGGGGCGATGTATAGCTAAAAGGTGAAAAATATCTAGCCTGTTTACTCGCCTCTATATTATACCCCTACACCACCTTTCCTTAAAACAAAATCGTCTATAGATTGCCTGAACTAAGTTAGAAAGGCAACATCGCACTGAAGGATTTAGTAATGACTTCTCTCATGATACAAACTCGATCAATTTATTTCAATTTGAAAAAATTGCTTAACATCAAAGTAGGCTAAAGGAAAATTGTTTCATTAAAACTTCTCTATTATCACAGTATATAAAAGCTCAAACGCATAATATAAACACTTACATTGACTGAATGACGAGAGAGCATGTTGTCGTAAGGGAAGGGGGGCAAAGAGCTCTCCATGTTAAAAAAGAAAAACGGTACGCATTAAAAAAAAATAAATAAAAAGTTATGCGTCCCGCCATCACTCAGATGTCGCTCACTGGCTGTTCGATTGAGCTGCCTCACTCCCCGCAGAACTCGTATTTTCATTTGAATTTTGTAATTCAGAGTTGTGGCACGGTTTAAGGGTGCGGACTGATCATATAATTTAAATATGTGTTATACCAACGCTTAGATTATGCAGGTTTCCTTGATATTCTGTTATATTACTGACTTTCTCTATAGCATTGTAAGTATCAGTTACTTCATTCCAGCGTCTAGTGTATAAAACTCAATGTAAAAAGTAGGGGGGAGAATCAATATGTTGTCCCCCCCTGAATGAAAAGTTGGGGGGATATGTCCCCCCCGTCTCCCCCGCAGATGACGCCCATGGTCAAAACAGGAAAGGAGGCAATACGTATGTGTGAGGGAAAAGACCACCAGTTACATGGAACCACGGGGGTCGACATGTAGGCATACAGGAGGGAGGTAGACAGGACAGGAAGCAGGACGAGAAGTGAAGAGAAATGTTGGAAGTGAGTCAAATATACTCGTAGTTATAACAAATGGTTTGTTAACACATCTCTCTCGGCCGTGGGAATGGAAGCTGATATAATATGAACTATTTATGTGATAGATTTTTTTTGCATACTAAACAAATATGAGAAGGAAGGAAGCTTTCGTTCGTTGGGAAGGCAACAAGAAACAAGGACTGCAGGACACAATGCTGTACCATATGGTGCTTGTGACTTGAAAACAGTACATGGCGAACAAGCAATGAGAGACAAGTTCTATTTATTATACAGATACAAGGAAACACTCAAGGTATAAAGTACACACTAACTCACTACTGCAGAGGTACTTGGCGGCCTCCTAACCCTAAGAGAATACAGTCCATTACTTTTGTTGTTTATTTTTCCCTCAAACACTGAGCACAACATCTTCATCCTCCTGCCTTCCCTTGCTCTTCTTCTGAGTGGATGGAACATCATTAGAGAGCAGTTGGTAAGAGGATTATTGTGAAGAAAACAGGATTAACATGTGAGTGTGTGGGGAGCGATGGACAGAGTCTAGTACTGCGTTGGAAATATATTGTTTATTGTTTGATGAGTATTCCTCTCTTATCTTCATATTTCACACCACCACCACCACCGCCATCACCACAGTCATCATCATCGTCATCATCATCACCATCATCCTTTCGGCTCTTATTAGAAGAGGTGGATCAATAATCGATTTTCAGTGACGATGCGATGGACAAAGTAAAGTACATAATCGTGCAGCGTTAAAAAAAACATTATGCTTGATTATAAATATATAGTACTTCATTTTATATCTGTATTATATCACATATTTTATATTTCCAATTTGTTTATCGGTAATCTACGAAAATTTGGATAAACAGGGTTGATATCCGTGGTCTAAGTAAGGCTCATGATTATCTTCTTGTGTGGTTGGTGATCTGAAACAGGCTTGATACATTGTGTATATATATTTTTTTTTACCTGCATGTAGAGAGGGTTCATTTTTTCCCATCTCAGATATGCTGTTATAGTTTGACCCATTACTGTTTTCACTCACCTTTTAATTTGTTTTACTTTCATTTAATTCACACTATCATGTTTTTGCGCGTGTGTGTGTATGAGAGAGAGAGAGAACTGCATGGTTATTTATCTTATTAAATGGTACTACCATCAGGCGTAATAAACTAGCTTCATTAAGCAGTGGATGGAGTCTTTAGCAAATCCACTTTAGTCCCGGTTCTCAGCAAGCAGGAAAATTCATACTTACAAAATTTAGTCCCTCCCTGCAGGCCATCCCGCCTAGGAAGGTGGGAGTGGCACAGCAAAATGGAAAAGATGTCTTACTGCCATTGTTTGCTTTAACTTTAAGGTGCTCTACCACCTCTTTCCTAACATATTAAATCTCTCTCTCTCTCTCTCTCTCTCTCTCTCTCACACACACACACACACACACACACACACCTGGTACAAAAATACAAAATTTCTAGGCTGTAGTCAAAAGATTTGGTGTTCAAAGGTAAGGATTTTTCGTATGTCAGTAATTTTTCTCCATGGGCGGTTTGGTACGAGCAATATGTTCGCGGTTTTACAGACTCAGTACTGTATTCCCTTAGGTGCTGGATATTCACTATTATTTTTTTCTCACTATTACGGGGTGCTAATATTGTGTATCATGTTTTTAAGACTGAAGGGTGGCGTGGAGTGGTGGAAGAGTGAAAGGAATGAAAGATGGAGAGACGGCAGTCTGATGTCGGAGGACAGGATGATATGGAAGCCATTAGTATATCGTCTTTCCTTCTGGTAATAAGGCGTCTGGCTATAGAGAGACCGACGTGTGTTACTGGTGTAAACCGCCGCCATACTGAACTGTACTATCGATGGTCTGGGACATTTCGGGACATCTCTTCAACAGGGAATTATTTTGCATATTATGCCTTAATATTCCTTCATTCGATATCGATGCCAGATCTGTCATAATATATGGATATTAATAATATCCAGGGCAATATTATGGTATAATATTCAAGATAATCGAAAGTGAAAAGGTGCTGCGAAATTTCCTGTGTCAACGACAATAGAGTAAATGTAAAATTTGTTAACAACAAATAGAATACCAAAGCATAAACTGTAAAGTAAATCACCAATGACAAGATGCTACGAAGCCCCCTATACCAGCAGTAATACATGTGTCAGGAGCACCAGTATGATACAGTCAATTATAGTCTTTGTAGGACGATAGCCAACGAATCAAGTATTTGTGACTCTGGGAGCAGGGGCTAATGTAGCCATGGACTGTATGCATATAATATGAGCTTATCCTTAACCATTTGACATTAATCTGGTAATGAAATTTACAATACTATTTACCCATTAAGTGTACAAAAATGAAAAGGTTGTATTCCGCAATCCTAGTGGCCTCTGAATAACTAGTTCAGTCTATTTGTAGCTAATAGTTGTGTGAGAAGTAATGACTTAGATGTTAATAATGTAAAGAAATTTCACACACACACACACACACACACACACACACACACACACACACACACACGAGTTCTATTGCAAATGATTTGACAGGCGTTCCTGTTGGATCACTGTCTACTAAAGGTCCAACTGCACTGCCCCCTGTGCTTATGGGCAGTGTGCCACCGAAAGTGAGTAAGCACTGTGTTGGCAAGTTAGAGACTGAGATATTAAACAAACTGAAATCCATGAAGATCTATACATACAATGTAAGAAGCCTTGCAGGAGATTACACACTTGATAACTTAATGACTGAATTAGAAAACATTATTTGGGATATTGTAGGTTTGAGTGAGACACACAGAAAAAAAGAAAAAGTAATTCAACTCCAAGACAGCAACCATCTATTTTACTACAGAGGAAGGCAAAATGAAAGAGTTGATGGTGTAGGATTTCTAAGTTACAGAAATTTTGCAGACAGCATTGTTAAATTCAGCAGTGTATCTGACAGAGCAGCACTGGTTGAACTTAGACTGTGCAAAAATTATACCCTGAAAGTAATACAAATATATACACCAACTTCTCAAAGCTCAGATGAAGAAATAGAAACATTCTATGATGATATCTCCCAGATTATGGAAGAAGAAAAGACCACATATACTATATACTCATGGGAGACTTAAATGAAAAAGTTGGGATATTAAAAACTGGAGAAGCATGTACAGGAAAATTTGGAGTGTGAGAAAGGAATGAAAGAGGAGAAATGGTGGTAAATTTGCTGAAATGTTTAACATGAGAATAATGAACACATTCTTTCACAAAAGAACAGGGAGAAAGTGGACCTGGAGAAGCCCAAATGGAGAAACAAAGAATGAAATCGACTTCACTATAGCAGATAAGAATAACACGATCACAAACGTCACAGTTATCAACAAAGTAAATATCGGAAGTGACCATAGAATGGTGGGTTGCACAGCCAGATTAAATTTCAGAAGTGAAAGAAAGAAGATTAAAGATAAAAAAGATATGTCCAATACAAGTAAACGAAAACAAAGCACCCTTTCAGCTGGAAATATTGGACAGATTTCAGGCTGTAAGTAGGCTAATGCTGAATGCGACTTTGATGAGCTGAATGACAGACTAACAAAAGTGATAAGAGAATCAGTGGAGGTAGTAGCAAAACCTAATACAAGCAAAGCCAAGAAGTATTAAGAAAAAAAAAACATTCGAGCCTATGAAAAAAGAATGGAAATGAAAGTAAAAACAATGAAAAATGCAATATATATAACGAGTGGAATTAAAGAAGCTTATCAACAAGAAACAAAGAGAAGAAAGAAAAAATGGATCAGATCAAAGAAACCATCAAAAAAGGAAAATGAAACAGATCCGAAGGAAAATGACACTAGGAAAGCAACAAATTACATCACTGAAAGACAAAAATGGCAGAGTCATTAAATGCGGAGACAAGATGGTGAAGCGAGTTGAAGAATTTTACAAAGAACTGTATGCATCACAGACAGTAGTACCAATAACAAACTCTTCAGTTGACATAAGTGAAAATTCATGGGGTAAGACTAGACGAAGTAAATCTTTCTCTAAAAAAAATATGAAAAGAAGAAAGTCCCCGGGAGAAGATTCAGTAATAGCAGATTTACTGTTGGATGCAGGAGTAGAAGTACGAAAAATTCTTACTGACTTATTTGCTCAATGTATATAAGAAAATCCCAAAACATGGTGTAATGCAATAGTTATTTTATTTTACCAAAAAGATAACTCAGAAGATCTTAGTAACTATCGACCTATTAGCTTATTATCAGTCATTTACAAACTCTTCACTAATGTCTTTACAAACAGACTAACTTCAAATTTGGAGGAAAACCAACCTCGTGAACAGGCAGGATTCCGAAGCGGGTATCCAATTACTAATCATCTACACACAATGAATCAGCTAATTGAGAAAACTAGAGAATATGATAAACCACGGTACTTAGGTTTAGTTCATTACAAAAGGCTTTCTACTCAGTGGAGCACAAATCATTTATAAATTCATTGTGAGAACAAGGAGTTAATGAGAACATTGTAAAACTGTTTAAAGACATAATATATAAAGATGGAACTGCAACAGTTAAATTACAAATGGACTCGTAAAAAAATTAATGTCAAGAAGGGCGTGCGTCAGGGAGATACAATTTGACCAAAATTATTTACAGTATGACTAGAAAGTATGTTCAGAGAGCTAGACTGGGAAAACAAAGGAGTGAATATAGATGGAGAAACGTCAAATCTTTTAAGATTTGCAGATGACATTGTCCTAATCTCAGAAGCAGCAGAGACACTGCAAGAAATATTAAATGACCTGAACAGAGAAAGTCTCAAAGTAGGGCTAAAGATGAACCAGAGTAAAAGAAAAGTAATGTTTAATCCACAAACGCCAAAGAGCGTCATCAGAATAAGCGAAAAGAAACTTGAAGTCGAGGAGTAAAATTACTTGAGGCAAATACCATACTTAACGAAAGATCATGACAATGAAATAAAAAGACACATTACAATTGGATGGAAAGCTTTTGGTAAACATTCAGACATTATGAAAAGTAGCTCGCCAGTTTGTATGAAACGAAAAGTATATAACGAATGTATAATTCCAGTTATGATGTATGGTTGTGAGACTTGGAAACTGACAAAATCAATGGAAAATAAATTAATCCGTTCTCAGAGAGCAATGGAAAAGTCAATGTTGCGAATATCTTTAAGAGACAGGAAATTTCCAACTTGGGTGAGAGAGTAGAATAAAGTCAAAGATATATAAGTTATGAAAGAACAGAAATGGAGGTGGGCAGGCCATGTAGCAAGAATATGGGATAATCGATGTAGCAAGAGCCTGACTGACTGGACACCAAGAGATTATTAGCAGAGCAGGAAAAGGCCAGACAGGAGGTGGAGAGATGAGATAGAGAAATATTCTGGAATAACGTGGCAAAGATTGGCTCAGTCAAAGACTTCGTGGAGAAGGCTGGGGGAAACCTTTGTTCAGCAGAGGACTTGCAATGGCTGATGATGATGATGATGATGATAATATATATATATATATATATATATATATATATATATATATATATATATATATATATATATATATATATATATATATATATATATATATATATATATATATACATATATATATATGAGTAGTGGTAGTGGTTGCGACCATCATCAACTCACTTGATGTAGTACTGTCTACTTCTTCCTTAGCATTTATCATTCTTTTTCTGTGCCTGCCCTCCTCTCTTCCTATTTCTCCCATCTTTTCTGTCACTTCTTATTGCTTTTCTTTCCTTTACAGGTGGCATTTCATTGAGTTACAAGCCAAATGATTTCCTGTAAGTCAAGAAACCATTTACAACGCTGGGTGGTAACCATATAACCAAAACATACCTGCTCCCTACGTGTCAGCAAGTGGGTTAGTGAAGGGTTAGTGCCTCTCCCCGTAAAACAAATAACTCAAAGTCAAATGACCACCCCTTATGGGATTATGTCGTCTGGCAAGAGATAGATATATAGATGTTGCAGTGAATGGAAAGGGATTGGAACTGGTGAGATAGTTCAAACACATGGGCACAATGATAGAAAAGAGAAGAAAATGTGCAAAAGAAGTGGAAAGTAGTGACACAAGGAAGGAAAGTAGCTATTGCTATTAAGGCCGTGATAAAAAACAGCTTTCATGTTGCAGCTGCACGATGCTTACATGAAGGAGTGTTAGTGCCAACTGTAACATATGGATGTTAGACCACTTGTGGCATGAAAATGGTAAAGTCATGAGTAAGATTAGTGGAGATGGGACTGATGAGGAATGAATGTGGAGTGCAGAGAGTGGATAGGATACGAAAAAATGTGATTCGTGAAAGGTGAAGAGTGAGGAAGTCGTGGACAGCAGAAGCAAAGAAAGTGTACTGAGATGGTATGGTCTTGTGGAGAGAATGGATAACAACTGAGTGGCGAAAAAGGTATATCTGAGCAAATTTGAAGCAGGAAGGAAGTCGGTAGGCCAAGGAGGAGGTGGAAGGATGTGGCGGATGAGTGTATGAGGAAGACAGGTATGGATTTCAGTGAAGCTAGGGAACTGACAAGAGATCGAGCTGATTGGACGAGTGTTGTGAGAAGTGTCACGGGGTTTTTATAATATCACTGTGTTTTTTTTAAATAAATGCTTAAATATTATTTAAATTGATAATAATATTCAATAATATTGAAGAGCAGAGACAATGATTGTCTTGCTACATCAAGCAACGATTACTTTACACTGGCTTAGCACGATTCTCTGAGAATGAGAATTTATAAACTTTCTCAACAGTACACAGCAGAGACTAATTACTCACGAATGCTGAATTAGTACTGTTAGCCTCTGGAGAAAGTTACTTCACCCCTGACAATAAATAACTAATACTAATAATAATAATCAGGCTCTTGCTGATGCTTTAACTCCAATCTGGCACAACGGATTTTAAGTTAATACAACAAGACTGGTCTAAGTACCAGTTATGAAGGCAAACGTTTATGCAAGCTAGGAGCTTTACGGAAAATAAGCTTAATTTGGAGAAATGAAACAAGATTTTACTTTACATTAAGCTCAAGGAAAAGAACTGTTAAATTTATTGATTACAAAAAAATAAATTTAACGTTACATTTCAAATCAAATCAATGAGACGCACTCACTCACTCACACAAAAGCTAAATACTTACGCCTAGGAAAAAACACCTTAACTAAACTCTTAAAACTAGGATTATACAAAAAGGAAATACCAGTCGATGAATGCTATGTATCACCCGGGGGGTGGGAGGACTGGATTAACTGTCTCAGTGGAGCTTGGGTGCTAGCGACCTCTCACACTTCTGGAGCGCAGGACCCTCTTCCGTCACAACAAACACTCGACTGCTTTCAAATACATTGTATGGGCAGGACGCACAAGCCACCGGAAGAAGGCGTGGCTAACGGTTTAGGCAAGCAGAGGCGAACGATAAAGAAACAATTGTATCGCTCAGTAGAGCACTTAGTGACGTGCATTAAATCGGTCACTTTTGAAAGTGACGAATGTTTTGAAAAGTATACTCCGAAATGGAGAGAGAAACGGTTAACTGAGCGATACACAGTGAGTTTTCCAATAATAGTTCGTGGCTTCTCACAAAAGGGAAATGTCGCGAATTGATTCGTGACAAGAAGAAATGCTTGATCATAGATGTAGCACCCCTTTGCAACATGACAGCGTCCGGTTTGACTCTATTGGATACATTTATGTGAAGCAACAGCATGTGGTGAATGTTTTTGAAATATCAGATACAGCCAGGATTCCAGGGGCTTGAATGATGAGTGAATGGATGCGTGGCCCATTGGATTGGGCAAACTTAGGCTGGCCGGACGTTGTCACTCCTTACCCTGCCCTTGGATGGGTAAGGAGGTCAGATGATGACGATAATGACACACACACACACACACACACACACACACACACACACACACATATATATATATATATATATATATATATATATATATATATATATATATATTGTTACATAGCCTATGATTTCATCATCCTTTGTATAATTTTAACGCACAGTTGCTGCATGTTTGATCACGAGCGTGTTCTGCCTCAGTCCCCCCCTTCTACCGTTATAGTAGAGTAAGTTGTTCTCTCTGTTATTCAGAGCGGGATTTTCAGCTCTTTGTCCCCTATGACTTCATTTGCGCATCCTTCTTACAAGTTGTATCAAGCTCTCCTGGCCCCTATATAATGAGCTCAGTCTCTGCATCATTGCCACTTAGATCTGCTCCTCATTTTGTTCACATCTCTGTCCTCCCCTGTACAGATATTATTATTGTGAGTGCTCAAGAAATCTCCAAACATCTAGCAGCTGTGTGTAATTTGAGTATAACTGTTATTTTTTTCTTGTGCTGTGTAGCATAGGGTTAGTTCTTAGGCCTAGTGAGGTCTTTGTGATTAATGTTGGGTTTTATGTCAGTCATTTTTGATAATAGTTTGTATCTGTAATAATTTATCTTGCATTAACTGAGCATTACCAGGTGTATTTTCATTTTATCAGGGCTGACTTAGATAAATTTACTCTTGCTAATTTCGTGTTAATAGAGGCTATTGCAGTTAACCATATATTTAACCTGTTTATTTGCCATTACATTATCCTTATGAGTTCTGAATGTTTTGTTGTTAGTTTGTGCATTAAACTTTAACTTGTAATTTTACCTAACTCTTTTGTTTTGAACCTGGAACTTTACGGGACAGTAGTGACTCTTAGCATTCTCACTTAAAGTGTACGTTATCTTTCTCTGTTCCGTAACATAAATTTGGCGACCTCGCCAGGATATTCAGCATATTATCATAAGGATATTGCTTGATATTTTGTGACTGTTACTTATTAATTATGTCTACTATTACTACACTTGATGAAGCCAAAGATTTTTTGTCAAATGTGCAAACAGTGTGTGATGTAGAAAACAGAACAAAGAATGAACTTAAGCCTGTTGCTCAACAATTGGGAATTGTTGTTCGCTCTCATCATTCTAAAGATCAAATTGTTGACATGATTAATGAAAGTTTGTTTAATGTAACTCCCCCAAATGAGCAAACGCAGATTGAATTAGCTAAGTTACAGCTAGCCCTGCAGGAGGCCCGTGCTAAGGAGGCTGAGTTTCACGCACAAGTTGAACTTGCTAGGATTCAGGCAGACCATGAGTATCGCATGAAACAATGTGGAACTGGATCATCTAGCTCTGATGATTTTGATGTGGCTAAAAATGTTAAACTTGTCCCTCCTTTTAATGAATCTGATTTAACAAAGTATTTTCAGTTGTTTGAGAGGGTAGCTACAGGTTTTAATTGGCCTAAAAAGTATTGGCCAGTACTCCTTCAAACTGTTCTCACCGGTAAAGCTCAAGTAACTTATGCATCTTTGCCTCAGGATCAATGTGATAATTATGATGTAGTTAAGAGCTTGATTCTTAAGGCCTATGAGCTTGTTCCTGAAGCCTATAGAGTAAAATTTAGGACAACTTACAAGCAAGATAAGCAATCCCATGTTGAGTATGCAAAAATCAAAGAAGATCTGTTAGAGCAATGGTTAAATTCTAAGAATGTGGATTCTGATTTTGGTAAATTTAAGCAGATGATTTTGCTGGAGGACTTCAAGAGGTGTATTAGTAAAGATGTAACCCTATATCTTGATGAGAGAAGAATAGATAATTTGTCTGATGCTGCAGTTTTAGCTGATGAATATGTTCTCACTCACAAGAGATATTTTAGAGGAAAAAGGAAAGCTGAGAGTCAGTACGTTGCCTCTACTCAGAGTACAGGTAACAGGAAAGAGAATAAAGATGATGTTTCTCAGGAAGTAAATACCAGCTTCACCTCTAGATTTCAGAAAAGTAAATGTACTTATTGTAGTAAGCTTGGCCATACTACGGAGAAATGTTTCAGGAGACAGCGTGATGTGAACAAAAAGAAGTCTTTAAATATTCAGTCAATTGGTCTAGTGTCCACTCTTGAGAGTTCCCAGAATTCTTTAACTGAGTTAACTGAACCTGCTTTGAGGGGTAACTTAAATTCTCATGATGGAGCTCCTCTTTTGAGCAGTAACGTGGGTGACACTCTCAAGAGTTCGTGTGCTAATTTCCTGTCTGATGGTTTTGTCAGTCCTCTGGACAGTAATGACAGGAAATCAGTTAAAATATATCGTGATACAGGTGCTTGCCAATCCCTTATGCTGACCAGTGTTCTAGGCTCTAATGTTAATTCCTCTGATGAAACTGTAATCTTACAAGGTGTAGGGAATAATTACTTCTCTGTCCCTCTGTGCAGAGTGAATTTAGAGTCTGGTTTTGTTAATGGTTCCGTTATGGTTGGGTTGGTTGAGACACTCCCAATGTCAGGTGTAACTTTCTTACTTGGAAATGATATTGGTGGAAGTCAAGTGTGTCCAGCTCCTCAGTTGTCTAGTGAGCCAGTGGCTGTGTCCCAGGATTGTGATGTCCCTGATGTGTTCCCTGCATGTGCCATCACTAGGGCTAAGTCCAAAGTTACTGGTGATTTAGAGGATAATGATGATGATGATGTTATCCTAGCTGACACTTTTCTAGCTAATTTGGACCACTCACCAGATGAGGCAGTACCCCATAGTGTTGATAATTTGTTTCGTCAAGAGTTGGTTGAGTTGCAGGTTGCTGACCCTGAGTTGAAAGGTCTAGCTAACTCTGCTTACAGTGAAGAAGAGTCAGCCGGTGCTTCTACTTGTTATTATGTAAAGTCAGGAGTACTTATGAGGAAGTGGAGACCCCCAACAGCATCAGCCGACTGTGAATGGGAGGTTGTACATCAAGTTGTCATCCCTCGTGTTTGTAGGCAGGATATCATTAGAGTGGCTCATGATTCCAGTTTGGCAGGACACCTTGGAGTGAGGAAGACTGCGGAACGCATTTTTAAACACTTCTACTGGCCAGGTATCTTCAGGGATGTTTCCTGGTATTGTAAGTCTTGTCACACCTGTCAAGTTGTGGGGAAGTGTAATCAGACCGAAAAGGTTGCACCTCTAGTTCCCATTCCTCCTTTTGAGGCGCCTTTCACCCGTGTGTTGGTGGATATTGTGGGCCCTCTTCCTAAGACATCTTCAGGATTTTCTTATGTGTTGACCATGATTGATATGGCTACTCGTTATCCTGAAGCCATTCCACTTAGAAATATCTCAGCAAAGAACGTAGTTAAGGAAATGCTAGGGTTCTTCACAAAGTTTGGTCTGCCCAAGGAGGTACAGTCAGACCGGGGAAGTAATTTCATGTCAAATGTTTTCAAGCAGTCTCTGAAAGAGTTGGGCATCACCCAGATCACGTCTTCAGCTTACCATCCCCAGACCCAAGGAGCGTTGGAGAGATATCATCAAACACTCAAATCGATGCTCAAGAAATACTGTTTGGAACATCAGAAAGACTGGGATAAAGGTCTTCCATTCGTTGTTTGCCGCAAGAGAATCTCCAAATGAATCACTGGGCTTCTCACCTTTTGAACTACTGTTTGGCCATGAAGTAAGAGGACCCCTTAAGTTACTTAAGGAATGCTGGCTGTCGGAGGAAGATGACGTCAACCTGCTGGAGTATGTGATGAAGTTCAAAGAACGGCTGTCCACTGCTTTACAGCTGGCGAGAGAGAATTTAGGAGCTGCTCAGGAGAAGATGAAGACTTGGTATGATAAGAAGTCCAGGTTACGCCACTTTCAGCCAGGAGATCAGGTTTTGATTCTGCTACCAGTTCATGGGCAACCTCTTCAAGCCAAGTTTAGTGGCCCTTATTTCGTGGAGAAGAAACTCAGGATGTCATCTATGTCATCGCCACACCAGATCGTAGAAAGAGCAAGCAACTATGTCACATCAACATGCTAAAGTTATATCACAGGCGGGACGAAAATAATCCAGTCTGCACTGTAGCTGTTCCACCCGAGTCTGCAAGTGAAGCTCTCCCATGCAGTATGAGCCTGAGTGATAGTTTGGGGAAGAATCCTGATATCATGAATGATCTCCAGACTAAGCTTTCTCATTTACCTCCCGAGGAAAGGCAGGAGTTTTCGGCATTACTGCAGGAGTACCCGCAAGTGTTCCGTGCCACTCCAGGAAGAACCACTGTGTTGATGCATGATGTCGATGTTGGAGACGCAAAGCCAATTAAATTGCCTCCTTACCGTGTGAACCCAGTGAAAGTTCCTCTCATCCAGAAGGAGCTTGGCTACCTGTTGGACCACAAGATGATTGAGCCCTGTCAGAGCGAGTGGAGTTCTCCTGTCACTCTGGTCCCTAAGCCAGGTGGGTCACAGCGGCTTTGCATTGACTACAGACGTGTTAATCAGATAACCAAAACAGACACTTACCCTCTCCCTCGTGTGGAAGATTGCATAGACAAGATCGGAAAGGCTAGGTACATAAGTAAGTTTGATTTGTTAAAGGGATACTGGCAAGTACCTATGACTGAACGTGCTAGGGAGATCTCATGTTTTGTAACATTAGGAAAGACTTTTGCATGTTCTGTAATGCCATATACAGATTGTTTTAGAGTAATAAGAAATTTCCTTTGTAAATTTCTTTTTTCTTTGTGGGGAGGTGTTACATAGCCTATGATTTCATCATCGATTTTCTTCTTGTGGCTGATGCAACTACGCCAAGTTTCAGGGGTAATCTTGTTCATAGCCTCGTGAGTAATTTCCTCAACTCTCTTCATGGACTGATCTCCGTTTGAGTTTCTTTTCTTTACTTCACTCTTCAGCTGTGCCCATATTAATTCAATAGGATTGAACATACAGTGGTAAGGAGGCAGTCTGAGTATCATATGTCCCTTTTCCATGGCCAATTGGTCTATCTCATATTCTTGTTTGCCTTTATGTTGTTTGCAGACAAAATACAGTTCCTCCTTTGTTTGAGATGGATCATATGTGATATTGGCAGATGACAGCCATTCAATTAAATCGCCTTTCTTACTGCTGGTTGTTGGCATTTTATTGATGGTTTTTGTGTGATAGGAAGCATTATCCATTATGACAAGGGATCTTTCTGGGATGTTTGGAAGTAATTGTTCCTCAAACCACTGATCAAATCGTTGATGGTCCGTTGACTCGTGGTAATCTCCCTTTGCTCCATCCTTTGATCGAAACATCAAGAGTCCTCCCGGCACAAAACGATTTTGGCCACCAGCATGTAGGATGACGAATCGAGCTCCTCTCTCTCTCTTAAGTTTAGGCCCAACTATCCCATCACCATCAGTCCAACATCGCTCAACGCATATATATTGCTTAATCCACGTCTCATCTAGGTAGATTTCAGGACGAGGATGAGAACTATCTCTGTTGCCTTTTATTTTTCTCAGACACGCATTTCTTGCAGCTACGATGTCTTCTCTCTCCATTAATATCCTTCTCCCACTTTCTGCTTTTTTGTCTCTGAAGCCCATCTGCCTCACAACTCTATGTAAGAGACGTCCTTGATCCACTGAAGGATATGGGTGATGTCTTGACCCTCTTCAGTAGTTCCGTCAGTGATGGAAGCTCACCTCGCTCGTAAAAGGAAAGTAATTCCCTCCTGATACAGTCCTTTTGATAGCCATCGGTCTGTCCTACCACAGTGGAGAGTCTTGAACGTGGACGTGGTGTGTGTATAATAACATCTCGTGACATTAAAACTTCACTCTTAATCCTCCTGACGGTCCTTTCAGAAGCCCCAGTTGCATCTGACGTTTTCTCAACGGCATGTGCAGCAGTTAGACATGATCCCTCACTTTCAAAATACTGGTGGACATTGTGGATGATATTCCGGGCTTGAGTTAAGTACTTGGTGGGTGCATACCGATGCCTAACTCTGTCTTTCAACGCCGGTCTGTCTTTGCCAGGCATACTGTCACAGCCAGGCTGGATCGTGCCTAAACATACCTGCCAGCAAACCTACATATATGTAAACTCGAAAACATAATCATAACCTTTTCGATACGATGTCATTTAAATAATTATGGTCAAGGGAAGTAATTTTCGAAACTAAGGGGCGATGTATAGCTAAAAGGTGAAAAATATCTAGCCTGTTTACTCGCCTCTATATTATACCCCTACACCACCTTTCCTTAAAACAAAATTGTCTATAGATTGCCTGAACTAAGTTAGAAAGGCAACATCGCACTGAAGGATTTAGTAATGACTTCTCTCATGATACAAACTCGATCAATTTATTTCAATTTGAAAAAATTGCTTAACATCATAGTAGGCTAAAGGAAAATTGTTTCATTAAAACTTCTCTATTATCACAGTATATAAAAGCTCAAACGCATACTATAAACACTTACATTGACTGAATTACGAGAGAGCATGTTGTCGTAAGGGAAGGGGGGCAAAGGGCTCTCCATGTTAAAAAAGAAAAACGGTACGCATTAAAAAAAAAATAAAAAGTTATGCGTCCCGCCATCACTCAGGTGTCGCTCAGTGGCTGTTCGATTGAGCTGCCTCCCTCCCCGCAGAACTCGTATTTTCATTTCAAATTTGTAATTCAGAGTTGTGGCACGGTTTAAGGGTGCGGACTGATCATATAATTTAAATATGTGTTATACCAACGCTTAGATTGTGCAGGTTTCCTTGATATACTGTTATATTACTGACTTTATAGTATTGTAAGTATATATCAGTTACTTCATTCCAGCGTCTAGTGTATAAAACTCAATGTAAAAAGTAGGGGGGAGAATCAATATGTTGTCCCCCCCTGAATGAAAAGTGGGGGGGATATGTCCCCCCCGTCTCCCCCGCAGATGACGCCCATGGTCAAAACAGGAAAGGAGGCAATACGTATGTGTGAGGGAAAAGACCACCAGTTACATGGAACCACGGGGGTCGACATGTAGGCATACAGGAGGGAGGTAGACAGGACAGGAAGCAGGACGAGAAGTGAAGAGAAATGTTGGAAGTGAGTCAAATATACTCGTAGTTATAACAAATGGTTTGTTAACACATCTCTCTCGGCCGTGGGAATGGAAGCTGATATAATATGAACTATTTATGTGATAGATTTTTTTTGCATACTAAACAAATATGAGAAGGAAGGAAGCTTTCGTTCGTTGGGAAGGCAACAAGAAACAAGGACTGCAGGACACAATGCTGTACCATATGGTGCTTGTGACTTGAAAACAGTACATGGCGAACAAGCAATGAGAGACAAGTTCTATTTATTATACAGATACAAGGAAACACTCAAGGTATAAAGTACACACTAACTCACTACTGCAGAGGTACTTGGCGGCCTCCTAACCCTAAGAGAATACAGTCCATTACTTTTGTTGTTTATTTTTCCCTCAAACACTGAGCACAACATCTTCATCCTCCTGCCTTCCCTTGCTCTTCTTCTGAGTGGATGGAACATCATTAGAGAGCAGTTGGTAAGAGGATTATTGTGAAGAAAACAGGATTAACATGTGAGTGTGTGGGGAGCGATGGACAGAGTCTAGTACTGCGTTGGAAATATATTGTTTATTGTTTGATGAGTATTCCTCTCTTATCTTCATATTTCACACCACCACCACCACCGCCATCACCACAGTCATCATCATCGTCATCATCATCACCATCATCCTTTCGGCTCTTATTAGAAGAGGTGGATCAATAATCGATTTTCAGTGACGATGCGATGGACAAAGTAAAGTACATAATCGTGCAGCGTTAAAAAAAACATTATGCTTGATTATAAATATATAGTACTTCATTTTATATCTGTATTATATCACATATTTTATATTTCCAATTTGTTTATCGGTAATCTACGAAAATTTGGATAAACAGGGTTGATATCCGTGGTCTAAGTAAGGCTCATGATTATCTTCTTGTGTGGTTGGTGATCTGAAACAGGCTTGATACATTGTGTATATATATTTTTTTTTACCTGCATGTAGAGAGGGTTCATTTTTTCCCATCTCAGATATGCTGTTATAGTTTGACCCATTACTGTTTTCACTCACCTTTTAATTTGTTTTACTTTCATTTAATTCACACTATCATGTTTTTGCGCGTGTGTGTGTATGAGAGAGAGAGAGAACTGCATGGTTATTTATCTTATTAAATGGTACTACCATCAGGCGTAATAAACTAGCTTCATTAAGCAGTGGATGGAGTCTTTAGCAAATCCACTTTAGTCCCGGTTCTCAGCAAGCAGGAAAATTCATACTTACAAAATTTAGTCCCTCCCTGCAGGCCATCCCGCCTAGGAAGGTGGGAGTGGCACAGCAAAATGGAAAAGATGTCTTACTGCCATTGTTTGCTTTAACTTTAAGGTGCTCTACCACCTCTTTCCTAACATATTAAATCTCTCTCTCTCTCTCTCTCTCTCTCTCTCTCTCTCACACACACACACACACACACACACACACACACACACACACACACACACACACACACACACACACACCTGGTACAAAAATACAAAATTTCTAGGCTGTAGTCAAAAGATTTGGTGTTCAAAGGTAAGGATTTTTCGTATGTCAGTAATTTTTCTCCATGGGCGGTTTGGTACGAGCAATATGTTCGCGGTTTTACAGACTCAGTACTGTATTCCCTTAGGTGCTGGATATTCACTATTATTTTTTTCTCACTATTACGGGGTGCTAATATTGTGTATCATGTTTTTAAGACTGAAGGGTGGCGTGGAGTGGTGGAAGAGTGAAAGGAATGAAAGATGGAGAGACGGCAGTCTGATGTCGGAGGACAGGATGATATGGAAGCCATTAGTATATCGTCTTTCCTTCTGGTAATAAGGCGTCTGGCTATAGAGAGACCGACGTGTGTTACTGGTGTAAACCGCCGCCATACTGAACTGTACTATCGATGGTCTGGGACATTTCGGGACATCTCTTCAACAGGGAATTATTTTGCATATTATGCCTTAATATTCCTTCATTCGATATCGATGCCAGATCTGTCATAATATATGGATATTAATAATATCCAGGGCAATATTATGGTATAATATTCAAGATAATCGAAAGTGAAAAGGTGCTGCGAAATTTCCTGTGTCAACGACAATAGAGTAAATGTAAAATTTGTTAACAACAAATAGAATACCAAAGCATAAACTGTAAAGTAAATCACCAATGACAAGATGCTACGAAGCCCCCTATACCAGCAGTAATACATGTGTCAGGAGCACCAGTATGATACAGTCAATTATAGTCTTTGTAGGACGATAGCCAACGAATCAAGTATTTGTGACTCTGGGAGCAGGGGCTAATGTAGCCATGGACTGTATGCATATAATATGAGCTTATCCTTAACCATTTGACATTAATCTGGTAATGAAATTTACAATACTATTTACCCATTAAGTGTACAAAAATGAAAAGGTTGTATTCCGCAATCCTAGTGGCCTCTGAATAACTAGTTCAGTCTATTTGTAGCTAATAGTTGTGTGAGAAGTAATGACTTAGATGTTAATAATGTAAAGAAATTTCACACACACACACACACACACACACACACACACACGAGTTCTATTGCAAATGATTTGACAGGCGTTCCTGTTGGATCACTGTCTACTAAAGGTCCAACTGCACTGCCCCCTGTGCTTATGGGCAGTGTGCCACCAAAAGTGAGTAAGCACTGTGTTGGCAAATTAGATACTGAGATATTAAACAAACTGAAATCCATGAAGATTTATACATACAATGTAAGAAGCCTTGCAGATTTCAAACTTGATAACTTAATGACTGAATTAGAAAACATTAGTTGGGATATTGTAGGTTTGAGTGAGACACACAGAAAAAAAGAAAAAGTAATTCAGCTCCAAGACAGCAACCATCTATTTTACTACAGAGGAAGGCAAAAATGAAAGAGTTGATGGTGTAGGACTTCTAATTTACAGAAGTTTTGCAGACAACATTGTTAAATTCAGCAGTGTATCTGACAGAGCAGCACTGGTTGAACTTAGAATGTGCAAAAATTATACCCTGAAAGTAATACAAATATATACACCAACTTCTCATAGCTCAGATGAAGAAATAGAAACATTCTATGATGATATCTCCCAGATTATGGAAGAAGAAAAGACCACATATACTATATACTCATGGGAGACTTAAATGAAAAAAGTTGGGATATTAAAAACTGGAGAAGCATGTACAGGAAAATTTGGAGTGTGAGAAAGGAATGAAAGAGGAGAAATGGTGGTAAATTTGCTGAAATGTTTAACATGAGAATAATGAACACATTCTTTCACAAAAGAACAGGGAGAAAGTGGACCTGGAGAAGCCCAAATGGAGAAACAAAGAATGAAATCGACTTCACTATAGCAGATAAGAATAACACGATCACAAACGTCACAGTTATCAACAAAGTAAATATCGGAAGTGACCATAGAATGGTGGGTTGCACAGCCAGATTAAATTTCAGAAGTGAAAGAAAGAAGATTAAAGATAAAAAAGATATGTCCAATACAAGTAAACGAAAACAAAGCACCCTTTCAGCTGGAAATATTGGACAGATTTCAGGCTGTAAGTAGGCTAATGCTGAATGCGACTTTGATGAGCTGAATGACAGACTAACAAAAGTGATAAGAGAATCAGTGGAGGTAGTAGCAAAACCTAATACAAGCAAAGCCAAGAAGTATTAAGAAAAAAAAAACATTCGAGCCTATGAAAAAAGAATGGAAATGAAAGTAAAAACAATGAAAAATGCAATATATATAACGAGTGGAATTAAAGAAGCTTATCAACAAGAAACAAAGAGAAGAAAGAAAAAATGGATCAGATCAAAGAAACCATCAAAAAAGGAAAATGAAACAGATCCGAAGGAAAATGACACTAGGAAAGCAACAAATTACATCACTGAAAGACAAAAATGGCAGAGTCATTAAATGCGGAGACAAGATGGTGAAGCGAGTTGAAGAATTTTACAAAGAACTGTATGCATCACAGACAGTAGTACCAATAACAAACTCTTCAGTTGACATAAGTGAAAATTCATGGGGTAACACTAGACGAAGTAAATCTTTCTCTAAAAAAAATATGAAAAGAAGAAAGTCCCCGGGAGAAGATTCAGTAATAGCAGATTTACTGTTGGATGTAGGAGTAGAAGTACGAAAAATTCTTACTGACTTATTTGCTCAATGTATATAAGAAAATCCCAAAACATGGTGTAATGCAATAGTTATTTTATTTTACCAAAAAGATAACTCAGAAGATCTTAGTAACTATCGACCTATTAGCTTATTATCAGTCATTTACAAACTCTTCACTAATGTCTTTACAAACAGACTAACTTCAAATTTGGAGGAAAACCAACCTCGTGAACAGGCAGGATTCCGAAGCGGGTATCCAACTACTAATCATCTACACACAATGAATCAGCTAATTGAGAAAACTAGAGAATATGATAAACCACGGTACTTAGGTTTAGTTCATTACAAAAGGCTTTCTACTCAGTGGAGCACAAATCATTTATAAATTCATTGTGAGAACAAGGAGTTAATGAGAACATTGTAAAACTGTTTAAAGACATAATATATAAAGATGGAACTGCAACAGTTAAATTACAAATGGACTCGTAAAAAAATTAATGTCAAGAAGGGCGTGCGTCAGGGAGATACAATTTGACCAAAATTATTTACAGTATGACTAGAAAGTATGTTCAGAGAGCTAGACTGGGAAAACAAAGGAGTGAATATAGATGGAGAAACGTCAAATCTTTTAAGATTTGCAGATGACATTGTCCTAATCTCAGAAGCAGCAGAGACACTGCAAGAAATATTAAATGACCTGAACAGAGAAAGTCTCAAAGTAGGGCTAAAGATGAACCAGAGTAAAAGAAAAGTAATGTTTAATCCACAAACGCCAAAGAGCGTCATCAGAATAAGCGAAAAGAAACTTGAAGTCGAGGAGTAAAATTACTTGAGGCAAATACCATACTTAACGAAAGATCATGACAGTGAAATAAAAAGACACATTACAATTGGATGGAAAGCTTTTGGTAAACATTCAGACATTATGAAAAGTAGCTCGCCAGTTTGTATGAAACGAAAAGTATATAACGAATGTATAATTCCAGTTATGATGTATGGTTGTGAGACTTGGAAACTGACAAAATCAATGGAAAATAAATTAATCCGTTCTCAGAGAGCAATGGAAAAGTCAATGTTGCGAATATCTTTAAGAGACAGGAAATTTCCAACTTGGGTGAGAGAGTAGAATAAAGTCAAAGATATATAAGTTATGAAAGAACAGAAATGGAGGTGGGCAGGCCATGTAGCAAGAATATGGGATAATCGATGTAGCAAGAGCCTGACTGACTGGACACCAAGAGATTATTAGCAGAGCAGGAAAAGGCCAGACAGGAGGTGGAGAGATGAGATAGAGAAATATGCTGGAATAACGTGGCAAAGATTGGCTCAGTCAAAGACTTCGTGGAGAAGGCTGGGGGAAACCTTTGTTCAGCAGAGGACTTGCAATGGCTGATGATGATGATGATGATGATGATATATATATATATATATATATATATATATATATATATATATATATATATATATATATATATATATATATATATATATATATATATATATATATATATATATACATATATATATATGAGTAGTGGTAGTGGTTGCGACCATCATCAACTCACTTGATGTAGTACTGTCTACTTCTTCCTTAGCATTTATCATTCTTTTTCTGTGCCTGCCCTCCTCTCTTCCTATTTCTCCCATCTTTTCTGTCACTTCTTATTGCTTTTCTTTCCTTTACAGGTGGCATTTCATTGAGTTACAAGCCAAATGATTTCCTGTAAGTCAAGAAACCATTTACAACGCTGGGTGGTAACCATATAACCAAAACATACCTGCTCCCTACGTGTCAGCAAGTGGGTTAGTGAAGGGTTAGTGCCTCTCCCCGTAAAACAAATAACTCAAAGTCAAATGACCACCCCTTATGGGATTATGTCGTCTGGCAAGAGATAGATATATAGATGTTGCAGTGAATGGAAAGGGATTGGAACTGGTGAGATAGTTCAAACACATGGGCACAATGATAGAAAAGAGAAGAAAATGTGCAAAAGAAGTGGAAAGTAGTGACACAAGGAAGGAAAGTAGCTATTGCTATTAAGGCCGTGATAAAAAACAGCTTTCATGTTGCAGCTGCACGATGCTTACATGAAGGAGTGTTAGTGCCAACTGTAACATATGGATGTTAGACCACTTGTGGCATGAAAATGGTAAAGTCATGAGTAAGATTAGTGGAGATGGGACTGATGAGGAATGAATGTGGAGTGCAGAGAGTGGATAGGATACGAAAAAATGTGATTCGTGAAAGGTGAAGAGTGAGGAAGTCGTGGACAGCAGAAGCAAAGAAAGTGTACTGAGATGGTATGGTCTTGTGGAGAGAATGGATAACAACTGAGTGGCGAAAAAGGTATATCTGAGCAAATTTGAAGCAGGAAGGAAGTCGGTAGGCCAAGGAGGAGGTGGAAGGATGTGGCGGATGAGTGTATGAGGAAGACAGGTATGGATTTCAGTGAAGCTAGGGAACTGACAAGAGATCGAGCTGATTGGACGAGTGTTGTGAGAAGTGTCACGGGGTTTTTATAATATCACTGTGTTTTTTTTTAATAAATGCTTAAATATTATTTAAATTGATAATAATATTCAATAATATTGAAGAGCAGAGACAATGATTGTCTTGCTACATCAAGCAACGATTACTTTACGCTGGCTTAGCACGATTCTCTGAGAATGAGAATTTATAAACTTTCTCAACAGTACACAGCAGAGACTAATTACTCACGAATGCTGAATTAGTACTGTTAGCCTCTGGAGAAAGTTACTTCACCCCTGACAATAAATAACTAATACTAATAATAATAATCAGGCTCTTGCTGATGCTTTAACTCCAATCTGGCACAACGGATTTTAAGTTAATACAACAAGACTGGTCTAAGTACCAGTTATGAAGGCAAACGTTTATGCAAGCTAGGAGCTTTACGGAAAATAAGCTTAATTTGGAGAAATGAAACAAGATTTTACTTTACATTAAGCTCAAGGAAAAGAACTGTTAAATTTATTGATTACAAAAAAATAAATTTAACGTTACATTTCAAATCAAATCAATGAGACGCACTCACTCACTCACACAAAAGCTAAATACTTACGCCTAGGAAAAAACACCTTAACTAAACTCTTAAAACTAGGATTATACAAAAAGGAAATACCAGTCGATGAATGCTATGTATCACCCGGGGGGGTGGGAGGACTGGATTAACTGTCTCAGTGGAGCTTGGGTGCTAGCGACCTCTCACACTTCTGGAGCGCAGGACCCTCTTCCGTCACAACAAACACTCGACTGCTTTCAAATACATTGTATGGGCAGGACGCACAAGCCACCGGAAGAAGGCGTGGCTAGCGATTTAGGCAAGCAGAGGCGAACGATAAAGAAACAATTGTATCGCTCAGTAGAGCACTTAGTGACGTGCATTAAATCGGTCACTTTTGAAAGTGACGAATGTTTTGAAAAGTATACTCCGAAATGGAGAGAGAAACGGTTAACTGAGCGATACACAGTGAGTTTTCCAATAATAGTTCGTGGCTTCTCACAAAAGGGAAATGTCGCGAATTGATTCGTGACAAGAAGAAATGCTTGATCATAGATGTAGCACCCCTTTGCAACATGACAGCGTCCGGTTTGACTCTATTGGATACATTTATGTGAAGCAACAGCATGTGGTGAATGTTTTTGAAATATCAGATACAGCCAGGATTCCAGGGGCTTGAATGATGAGTGAATGGATGCGTGGCCCATTGGATTGGGCAAACTTAGGCTGGCCGGACGTTGTCACTCCTTACCCTGCCCTTGGATGGGTAAGGAGGTCAGATGATGACGATAATGACACACACACACACACACACACACACACACACACACATATATATATATATATATATATATATATATTGTTACATAGCCTATGATTTCATCATCCTTTGTATAATTTTAACGCACAGTTGCTGCATGTTTGATCACGAGCGTGTTCTGCCTCAGTCCCCCCCTTCTACCGTTATAGTAGAGTAAGTCGTTCTCTCTGTTATTCAGAGCGGGATTTTCAGCTCTTTGTCCCCTATGACTTCATTTGCGCATCCTTCTTACAAGTTGTATCAAGCTCTCCTGGCCCCTATATAATGAGCTCAGTCTCTGCATCATTGCCACTTAGATCTGCTCCTCATTTTGTTCACATCTCTGTCCTCCCCTGTACAGATATTATTATTGTGAGTGCTCAAGAAATCTCCAAACATCTAGCAGCTGTGTGTAATTTGAGTATAACTGTTATTTTTTTCTTGTGCTGTGTAGCATAGGGTTAGTTCTTAGGCCTAGTGAGGTCTTTGTGATTAATGTTGGGTTTTATGTCAGTCATTTTTGATAATAGTTTGTATCTGTAATAATTTATCTTGCATTAACTGAGCATTACCAGGTGTATTTTCATTTTATCAGGGCTGACTTAGATAAATTTACTCTTGCTAATTTCGTGTTAATAGAGGCTATTGCAGTTAACCATATATTTAACCTGTTTATTTGCCATTACATTATCCTTATGAGTTCTGAATGTTTTGTTGTTAGTTTGTGCATTAAACTTTAACTTGTAATTTTACCTAACTCTTTTGTTTTGAACCTGGAACTTTACGGGACAGTAGTGACTCTTAGCATTCTCACTTAAAGTGTACGTTATCTTTCTCTGTTCCGTAACATAAATTTGGCGACCTCGCCAGGATATTCAGCATATTATCATAAGGATATTGCTTGATATTTTGTGACTGTTACTTATTAATTATGTCTACTATTACTACACTTGATGAAGCCAAAGATTTTTTGTCAAATGTGCAAACAGTGTGTGATGTAGAAAACAGAACAAAGAATGAACTTAAGCCTGTTGCTCAACAATTGGGAATTGTTGTTCGCTCTCATCATTCTAAAGATCAAATTGTTGACATGATTAATGAAAGTTTGTTTTAATGTAACTCCCCCAAATGAGCAAACGCAGATTGAATTAGCTAAGTTACAGCTAGCCCTGCAGGAGGCCCGTGCTAAGGAGGCTGAGTTTCACGCACAAGTTGAACTTGCTAGGATTCAGGCAGACCATGAGTATCGCATGAAACAATGTGGAACTGGATCATCTAGCTCTGATGATTTTGATGTGGCTAAAAATGTTAAACTTGTCCCTCCTTTTAATGAATCTGATTTAACAAAGTATTTTCAGTTGTTTGAGAGGGTAGCTACAGGTTTTAATTGGCCTAAAAAGTATTGGCCAGTACTCCTTCAAACTGTTCTCACCGGTAAAGCTCAAGTAACTTATGCATCTTTGCCTCAGGATCAATGTGATAATTATGATGTAGTTAAGAGCTTGATTCTTAAGGCCTATGAGCTTGTTCCTGAAGCCTATAGAGTAAAATTTAGGACAACTTACAAGCAAGATAAGCAATCCCATGTTGAGTATGCAAAAATCAAAGAAGATCTGTTAGAGCAGTGGTTAAATTCTAAGAATGTGGATTCTGATTTTGGTAAATTTAAGCAGATGATTTTGCTGGAGGACTTCAAGAGGTGTATTAGTAAAGATGTAACCCTATATCTTGATGAGAGAAGAATAGATAATTTGTCTGATGCTGCAGTTTTAGCTGATGAATATGTTCTCACTCACAAGAGATATTTTAGAGGAAAAAGGAAAGCTGAGAGTCAGTACGTTGCCTCTACTCAGAGTACAGGTAACAGGAAAGAGAATAAAGATGATGTTTCTCAGGAAGTAAATACCAGCTTCACCTCTAGATTTCAGAAAAGTAAATGTACTTATTGTAGTAAGCTTGGCCATACTACGGAGAAATGTTTCAGGAGACAGCGTGATGTGAACAAAAAGAAGTCTTTAAATATTCAGTCAATTGGTCTAGTGTCCACTCTTGAGAGTTCCCAGAATTCTTTAACTGAGTTAACTGAACCTGCTTTGAGGGGTAACTTAAATTCTCATGATGGAGCTCCTCTTTTGAGCAGTAACGTGGGTGACACTCTCAAGAGTTCGTGTGCTAATTTCCTGTCTGATGGTTTTGTCAGTCCTCTGGACAGTAATGACAGGAAATCAGTTAAAATATATCGTGATACAGGTGCTTGCCAATCCCTTATGCTGACCAGTGTTCTAGGCTCTAATGTTAATTCCTCTGATGAAACTGTAATCTTACAAGGTGTAGGGAATAATTACTTCTCTGTCCCTCTGTGCAGAGTGAATTTAGAGTCTGGTTTTGTTAATGGTTCCGTTATGGTTGGGTTGGTTGAGACACTCCCAATGTCAGGTGTAACTTTCTTACTTGGAAATGATATTGGTGGAAGTCAAGTGTGTCCAGCTCCTCAGTTGTCTAGTGAGCCAGTGGCTGTGTCCCAGGATTGTGATGTCCCTGATGTGTTCCCTGCATGTGCCGTCACTAGGGCTAAGTCCAAAGTTACTGGTGATTTAGAGGATAATGATGGTGATGATGTTATCCTAGCTGACACTTTTCTAGCTAATTTGGACCACTCACCAGATGAGGCAGTACCCCGTAGTGTTGATAATTTGTTTCGTCAAGAGTTGGTTGAGTTACAGGTTGCTGACCCTGAGTTGAAAGGTCTAGCTAACTCTGCTTACAGTGAAGAAGAGTCAGCCGGTGCTTCTACTTGTTATTATGTAAAGTCAGGAGTACTTATGAGGAAGTGGAGACCCCCAACAGCATCAGCCGACTGTGAATGGGAGGTTGTACATCAAGTTGTCATCCCTCGTGTTTGTAGGCAGGATATCATTAGAGTGGCTCATGATTCCAGTTTGGCAGGACACCTTGGAGTGAGGAAGACTGCGGAACGCATTTTTAAACACTTCTACTGGCCAGGTATCTTCAGGGATGTTTCCTGGTATTGTAAGTCTTGTCACACCTGTCAAGTTGTGGGGAAGTGTAATCAGACCGAAAAGGTTGCACCTCTAGTTCCCATTCCTCCTTTTGAGGTGCCTTTCACCCGTGTGTTGGTGGATATTGTGGGCCCTCTTCCTAAGACATCTTCAGGATTTTCTTATGTGTTGACCATGATTGATATGGCTACTCGTTATCCTGAAGCCATTCCACTTAGAAATATCTCAGCAAAGAACGTAGTTAAGGAAATGCTAGGGTTCTTCACAAAGTTTGGTCTGCCCAAGGAGGTACAGTCAGACCGGGAAGTAATTTCATGTCAAATGTTTTCAAGCAGTCTCTGAAAGAGTTGGGCATCACCCAGATCACGTCTTCAGCTTACCATCCCCAGACCCAAGGAGCGTTGGAGAGATATCATCAAACACTCAAATCGATGCTCAAGAAATACTGTTTGGAACATCAGAAAGACTGGGATAAAGGTCTTCCATTCGTTGTGTTTGCCGCAAGAGAATCTCCAAATGAATCACTGGGCTTCTCACCTTTTGAACTACTGTTTGGCCATGAAGTAAGAGGACCCCTTAAGTTACTTAAGGAATGCTGGCTGTCGGAGGAAGATGACGTCAACCTGCTGGAGTATGTGATGAAGTTCAAAGAACGGCTGTCCACTGCTTTACAGCTGGCGAGAGAGAATTTAGGAGCTGCTCAGGAGAAGATGAAGACTTGGTATGATAAGAAGTCCAGGTTACGCCACTTTCAGCCAGGAGATCAGGTTTTGATTCTGCTACCAGTTCATGGGCAACCTCTTCAAGCCAAGTTTAGTGGCCCTTATTTCGTGGAGAAGAAACTCAGGATGTCATCTATGTCATCGCCACACCAGATCGTAGAAAGAGCAAGCAACTATGTCACATCAACATGCTAAAGTTATATCACAGGCGGGACGAAAATAATCCAGTCTGCACTGTAGCTGTTCCACCCGAGTCTGCAAGTGAAGCTCTCCCATGCAGTATGAGCCTGAGTGATAGTTTGGGGAAGAATCCTGATATCATGAATGATCTCCAGACTAAGCTTTCTCATTTACCTCCCGAGGAAAGGCAGGAGTTTTCGGCATTACTGCAGGAGTACCCGCAAGTGTTCCGTGCCACTCCAGGAAGAACCACTGTGTTGATGCATGATGTCGATGTTGGAGACGCAAAGCCAATTAAATTGCCTCCTTACCGTGTGAACCCAGTGAAAGTTCCTCTCATCCAGAAGGAGCTTGGCTACCTGTTGGACCACAAGATGATTGAGCCCTGTCAGAGCGAGTGGAGTTCTCCTGTCACTCTGGTCCCTAAGCCAGGTGGGTCACAGCGGCTTTGCATTGACTACAGACGTGTTAATCAGATAACCAAAACAGACACTTACCCTCTCCCTCGTGTGGAAGATTGCATAGACAAGATCGGAAAGGCTAGGTACATAAGTAAGTTTGATTTGTTAAAGGGATACTGGCAAGTACCTATGACTGAACGTGCTAGGGAGATCTCATGTTTTGTAACATTAGGAAAGACTTTTGCATGTTCTGTAATGCCATATACAGATTGTTTTAGAGTAATAAGAAATTTCCTTTGTAAATTTCTTTTTTCTTTGTGGGGAGGTGTTACATAGCCTATGATTTCATCATCCTTTGTTTAGTTTTAACGCACAGTTGCTGCATGTTTGATCACGAGCGTGTTCTCCCTCAGTCCCCCCCTTCTACCGTTATAGTAGAGTAAGTCGTTCTCTCTGTTATTCAGAGCAGGATTTTCAGCTCTTTGTCCCCATGGCTTCATTTGCGCGTCCTTCTTACAAGTTGTATCAAGCTCTCCTGGCCCCTATATAATGAGCTCAGTCACTGCATCATTGCCACTTAGATCTGCTCCTCATTTTGTTCACATCTCTGTCCTCCCCTGTACAGATATTATTATTGTGAGTGCTCAAGAAATCTCCAAACATCTAGCAGCTGTGTGTAATTTGAGTATAACTGTTGTATTTTTTCTTGTGCTGTGTAGCATAGGGTTAGTTCTTAGGCCTAGTGAGGTCTTTGTGATTAATGTTGGGTTTTATGTCAGTCATTTTTGATAATAGTTTGTATCTGTAATAATTTATCTTGCATTAACTGAGCATTACCAGGTGTATTTTCATTTTATCAGGGCTGACTTAGATAAATTTACTCTTGCTAATTTCGTGTTAATAGAGGCTATTGCAGTTAACCATATATTTAACCTGTTTATTTGCCATTACATTATCCTTATGAGTTCTGAATGTTTTGTTGTTAGTTTGTGCATTAAACTTTAACTTGTAATTTTACCTAACTCTTTTGTTTTGAACCTGGAACTTTACGGGACAGTAGTGACTCTTAGCATTCTCACTTAAAGTGTACGTTATCTTTCTCTGTTCCGTAACAATATATATATATATATATATATATATATATATATATATATATATATATATATATATATATATATATATATATACTGTATATATATATATATATATGTGTGTGTGTGTGTGTGTCCGACTCTGGGCATAGGCTTCAGAGCCTGCTTTCAAGGCCCAGTAGCCCTCCTACGTACCGCATACCTCTACATGTCACCACTTCGGCGCTAACACCCACTGTCCATACTGAATACATGCTAGAGCTGTCTCATACAGGACTGGTGTATTGGTATTAGCGGGGGGTATTTTCACGACATGTCGGCGGGTCTTCTGGTAGATCAGTAAAGTCTGATTTTAATGAAATTCAAATCCTAAAACTGTTCCCTGCCCCAGTGGGATTTGAACCCGGGTCCGTTAGGAATACAGGCCACCTCTCTACCGATTGGAATATATATTCCATTTGAGCCAAGTGTCCTCAATATAGGACAGAACCGGGAATTTTCAGAAGTTAATGGAGTTGGGAAATCCAGGGTAGAGACCTATGAGCTGCGCGACTATGAGCCGATAGGCATAGGGCGGTACGTTCAGTACCTTCCCGGTACAATGCCTCGCCCAGGAACGCTGGGAGAGAGAGAGAGAGAGAGAGAGAGAGAGAGAGAGAGATGTGTGTGTGTGTGTGTGTGTGTGTGTGTGTGTGTGTGTGTGTGTATTCTTATACTGTATATATAGATAGATAGATGGATAGATAGGTAGATAGATAGACATACAGATAGATATAGATGTTTACAGTACATATATATATATATATATATATATATATATATATATATATATATATATATATATATATATATATATATATATAAGTTGGCTCAATGATTGTGTGGGTAAGATTGAATGTTGGACTACAAATGTCGGTGATTCTGTGCGTGTATGCAAGCAGATTGAGAGAAGACTTCTGGACAAATGTGGAGGTGTGCATGGAAAGGTTTGAAAGGAATCTATCTATCTATATACCTAAGCTGCTTCCCCCAAGGAAAGGAAGGTAGCTGAGACAGGACGACACACTCCCAATTTACTCATCGACACAAGCACATTCATTCTCATCTTAGAGCAAAGAGGAAAAGGGACAGATAATCACCACACGACACGCACGAGGGTCAACTGCGCAGTGCAATCAGCGACATATGCAGCAGGGCCCGACAGCAGAGCTGGTTTACCCCGGCCACATCATAATGGACCCATCCCCTTACCTGCACCTGACTCAATCTGCTTATCAGACTAAATGCAGGAGAATATCCCCTCAGGGCTGCATCACATTCACAATTTCTCTCCAGTGATTTCCATCATGCACAGCCACTCTTCCTTACTCACCAGACATCACTCTTGCATCTAACACTCTCTTCGTAATGTCCATCCATCCTGTTCGTGGTCTTCTTCCCCTCAGGCTTACACCTCTCACATCCGATTCAGTTATCTTTTTTCATAAATCGCTCATCATCCATTCTCTCCATATGCCCAAACCATCGCAACACCCTTTGCTCAACTCAATCAGCCATCTCCCAAACAACTCCAGTTCTCCATCGCACTTCATCATTTCTCACTGGATCCATACGCGTCACTCCACACATACTCCTCAGACACCTCATCTCCACTACATTGAAACTTTTCCTCTCTGCTACACCCATATTCCATGTTTTAGCCCCATATAACGCAGTCAGTACCACAACATCCTAATACAGCCTTCTCTTTACAGCCATTCTAAGCGAAAAACATCTAAACACTTTTTTTCATTCCTCCCAGCACCTTTCCTACTTCATTCAATCTAAATTTCACTTCTGCATCTACTCTTCCATCCACAGTAACATGTGACCCTAAATACTTTAAACACTCTACCTCCTCAAGCAACTCACCATTTTAAAAACTATATTCATCCTCCTACCATCTACTAACCTCGTGCACTTCATCACTTTACTCTTATTCCCATTTGCTTTCAATTTCATCCTTTCACACACCCTTCCAAACTCCTCTTCCAACTGTCTCAATCTCTCCTCTGAATCAGCCACCAATGCAGTGTCATCCGCAAAGAGCAGCTGCATCAGATTCCACTCTCTATCAACATTCACCAGACTCAGACCGCCACTTAACACTCTTGCATTCACCTCCCTTACAACACCATCCATAGCAATATTATAAAATCAAGACAACATCACACATCCCCTCCGCAGCCCCACTCTCACGGGAAACCAATCACTCACAGTATTCGTTCCCCGTGAGAGTGGGGTTGCAGCAGGGATATGAATGGTAAAGTAGGGAATGTGAATGTGGATTGAGAAGTTGGTGAGTGGGGTGTGCCTGCTGAGATACATGAGAATGGCAATGCTTTAGTGGACATTTGTGCCGGGAGGGGGTTGGTGATAGCCAATATCCTATTCAAGCACAAAATGATCCATAGGTATACATGGTGAGTGTTGAGAAGGGTGAATGGTGAACTGAATGAATGGAAGGCAATGATTGATTATGTGTGTATGGATGAAAGGATGCGAAGGTGTGTAATGGATGCAAGAGCATATAAAGGTTGGGGGGGTGGACTTTCTGACCACCATGTGGTGGTGGTTAGAATCAAGGTCCAACTGAAATGGAGAAATAGAAGAAAGGACGGACGGGAGGAAGTAGCATATGCAAGGAGAATGGAAAGGTTACAAGAGGATGAGAAAGAGGAAGAATATAAGAGAGAAGTGGAGGAGCAATTGGGTAAATATGGATTGGAGCAGATGGGGGACGTGGAAGGTGTGTGCAAGATATTTGCAGAAGAAATCTGCAGCATGTGAGGTGGTGTGTGGGTGAAGAGAAGACAAAAGGGGGTGCAAGGAACAGCATGGTGGAATGAAGAGGTGAGAAAGACTGTGGCACAAAAGAAGAAAGCATATAATGAGTGGATGAGAAACAGGGGGTTGGAAGAAGTTGAGAGACGGAAGAGAAAGTTATATGTAGAGAGGAAGAGAGGTGAATAGATTAGTAAGAGCGATGAAGAAAAGAGTGGATGAGGAATTTGGAGCGAATTTAAGTGTAAAGTGAAGGGAATGTAAGAAAATGTTCTGGAAAGAGGTAAAGAGTGTTAGACAGGGTGGAAATGAAGTTAGTCGGAGAGTGAACGATCAAAATGGTAAATTTCTGGTGGAGAAGGGATAACTAGTGAGCAGATGAGGAGAACACATGAACGAATTGTTGAACACAATGAATGAAAGAAATGCAAGTATAAGTGGCTGGGGAATGGCTGGGAGAAGAAGGAATGTGAGAAAAGAGAAAGAAATCATTGGGATGGAAGTTGTGGAAGCAATAAAGAAAGTCAAGCGAAAGCCCCAAGAATTGATGGAGTGTGTGGTGAAATGCTGAAGCATGGGGGAGAGATAGTAGTAGAATGGATGTGGAAGATATGCAGATTGGCCTGGGAGGAAGGTAGAGTCCTGGAGGATTGGGAGTCAGGTAAAATTATTCCCTTGTTCAAAGGAAAAGGGAACAAAGAAGTGTGTGGTAATCATTGGGGCATTTGTCTTCTTAGTATAATAGGAAAAGTATATGGTAGGATACTTATGGACAGAGTTATGGAAATAGCAGAGGAATCAGTTGGAGAAGAACAGGGAGGTTTTGGGAAGGGAAGAGGTTGTGTAGATCAGATATTCATTCTTAGATCCTTAGAGGAAAAGGTTCTAGAGAAGGGAAAGAAGTTGTATGAGGCCTTCATGCATTTGCAGAAAGCATATGACAGGGTGGATAGACAAGAATTGTGGAAAGTATTAAGAATATATGGAGTAGAAGGGAAGTTGTTGAATGTTGTGAAGAGTATGTATGAGGGTGCTAAGGCTGCAGTGCATGTGGATAGTGAACTGAGTGATTTTTTCTACATCGAGGTTAGGTTAAAACAGGGATGTGTCATGTCTCCATGATTGTTCAATCTGTATATGGATGAGGTTATAAAAGAGATACAAGGTAGGGCAATGCATGCCGGAGTGGCTCTAATGGGAGAGGGCAGTGTATGGAAACTCCTTGTACTGCTGTTTGCAGATGATACTGTGTTGTTATGTGAAGACGAAGGGGAGCTGCAAGGCTTGGTGGATGAGTTTGGGAGAGTGTGTAAGAAACGAAATCTAAAGGTGAATGAAGGGAAGAGTAAAGTTATGGTTTTTGAGAGAAGCGAAGTCAGTGAATGTACAGTGAGGTTGGATGAGGAGGAAATGGAAAATTTCAGTGTGTTTAAGTATTTTGGTAGTGTGATGAGTAAGAATGGGAGTTTGGAGGGTGAAGTGCTTGAAAGGGTACAACAAGAAAGAAAGGTTGCTGGTTCCCTGAAAGCAGTTATAAGAAACAAGGAAATGAGCATGGAAGTGAAAAAGTTCATACATGACAGTATTGTGATACGAACTCTAACTTATGGATGTGAAGCTTAGACCTTGTTGGAGCGACAGAAGTCAAGAGTGAGAGCAGTGGAAATGACTTATTTGAAAGGAGCCTGTGGAGTCACATGGAGAGATGAACTGACAAATGAGGATGTGAAGGAGAGTTGTGGTGTGGATGTAGATGTGATAGGAAGCGTTCGGAGAAACACACTGAGGTGGTTTGGCCATATGGAGTGGATGGAGAGTGAGAGACTGACGAGGAGAGTGTATGTGAGTGAGATGGAAGGGGGGAGAGGGAGGGGGAGGTCAAGGATGAGATGGAGGGATGAAGTGGAGAGGTATATGAGAAAGGAGAGTGTGATCTGGGAGCAGGGCAGTGAAATGGCTGGGGACAGGGCGACATGGTGGCGATTTGTTTGTGGCCACTCCTTATGGGATTAACGCGTCTGGCTATACATATATATATATATATATATATATATATATATATATATATATATATATATATATATATATATGCTCCTCTTTTTCTGTTTCCTTTCTCTTTAACTTTTTCCTTCCCTCCCTCCTTCTCGTATTCTATTTTCCTTTTCTTCCCACTCTCTTCTATGTATTCTGTACGCTTCTTCCTCTTCCTTTACACTTCTTCCTTCTCCCTCCTTTTTTGGTACTTTGGTTTCCCTCCTTTCCTTCCTCTGACGTTTTCCCTTGCTTTTTATCTCCTTTCTTCTGTTCTCTTGGTCCCCACGTTACTCTGTCGTCTTGCTCTTCTTGTTACATTAATTTCTTTTTTCTCATTCTCATCTCCCTCTGCCTCGTCTTTGTTTTTTTATCTTTCTACAGGTTGCTGTACTCTTTATTTTGTCCTCCCCCTTTTCTTCCATTTTTTTTGTTTTTTTGGCCTTTCCTCATTCTCCCCATTTTTATAGTCTCTCATGCATTCTTATCATCTCTTTTGCCAGACCCTTTACACTGACTGTTTGCTCATTATATGACCCTCAGTATCTTTCTCCCCCCTTCTCTTACATTCTTTCACTCTTCCTTTCCTACCATCGTCCTTCGTTTGCTATGTACTTTACCTATTACGCCTTCTTCTCTCCTTCTCCAAACGTTGCTTCACCGATTTCTCTGATCTACTCGTCATTCCTTCTTCCTCCACTTTAATAGGTATATTTTGATCACCGAGTTTCTCTCTGGTCCTTCTTTCACTTTTCTCTAACACATCCCTACCGGCCCCCTACCCCTTTTCACTTCTCTGCTCACTTTCACATTCCTGCCCTCCACTCCTTCCTTTCTTCCACTCCCATTTCTCCCTTCCATTCCTCCATACCAGTCTCCGATATGCCCCACGTCCTCCTCCTCTCTCTTTCCCATCATGCTTCTACCGTGATCCCTATCCCTGCACTCGTCTCTTTCCTTGCGTGTCTTCAGTTCCCTTCCCATTTGATAATAAAATGACTCAGCTTCTTCCGTTTCCTCTTTGCGTCCTTGTTTTCCACTACCGTCCGATCTGAACACTCTCTCTCTCCCTTCTCTTCAGTCATTTGCACCCCTTTCTCCTCAGTCCTCTATCCTTTCTACCAACTTTGTATGTTTACTTCTGAATAAAACATATCTATCTATCTATCTATCTATCTGTTTATATGGATAGATAATTTGATAGATATATAGACAGATATATACTCTCTCTCTCTCTCTCTCTCTCTCTCTCTCTATACAACCATCATCCAATCCTACGTTGCCCCATGAGAAGCGTAGGAGCCCGGGGCTAGGTAGTTGGTCCTGACATTTAAGATGAGAGTGACCAGCCTCACTCATCCCTGAGTGGCATTACGTGAGCAATAAACCCCAACCAGCCCTTGGATATAAACCTTCACCGGATCAATCCGACTGGAGTGCAATAATTACACATTAAACCACCAGGCGCCAAAATTTGGTTATATGGTTACCACCCAGCGTAGTAAACGATTTCCTGGTGTACAGGAAACCATTTAGCTTGTCACTCAGTGTAGAGTCACCCACAGGCAGATGGAAGAGGAAAGAATGAAGGAAAGAAAGACAGAAGAGGGAGTGTAAAGTCACCCATAGGCAGAAGGACAAGGAAAGAATGATGGAAAAAATGACAGAAGAGGATGGAAGGAAAGAAGGATGAAGGAGAGGAAAAAGGAGACACCCGAGAGCAGCACTACATCGAGTGAGTGGATGGTGAGATCCCCACCTACCGTTATCTATCTATCTATCGATCGATCGATCGATCGATATCTGTCTATCTATCTATCTATCTATCTATACATATATAGAGATAGATAGATAGATATAAATGAATAGATACATAGACAGATAGATATATTTTAATAACAGAACAGAGGAAGGAAAAACAAATGAATAAAAAAAATAATCCATACACCAGATTACTGGTGTCCTCTGTTCATAAAATATCTGTAACAGTTCGACTTGAACAGCTATAGGTTGAAGTTTGGAGGGAAACAACTCTGGGGAAGCGAGTTCCAGAGAGATGGAGTTCCGGGAATGAAAGAATTATGATAGGCTGATGTTCTGCAATATGGCTGAGTGACGCTACCAGATGCCCGTGTAGCACGAGGGAAAGCATGGAGAGGTGGCACCATGGACGCAACTTCGTCTGAGCATTTGCTATAAAAGAATCTGTATAATAATGCAAGGGAGGCAACATTCCCTCTTACTTGTAGGGGAGATAGTTTGTTTATAACAGTAGGGTTATTAATAATTCCAAATATTTTTTTCTGAATTTTGACTAGTTGTTTTAATGTAACCTCTCCACATCCATTCCACAAGAGTGAGCAATATTCAGGCTGAGAGCGCACATGACTCTTAAAGATTAGAGAGAGAGAGAGAGAGAGAGAGAGAGAGAGAGAGAGAGAGAGAGAGAGAGAGAGAGATTCTTTTGTCGGAGCCTGGATCATTTTAATAAATGTAAATAGTGTATAAGCACAGACTAGGACATGCACAGATAGCCCAGAGTAATGGCCACTACTCATACTTTCGACCTGTGATGGGCTGTGGCTCACTGAAGGTCGTTGTTACTTAAGTGACCACCATCGGAATTATTATACTGTACCAGGGGTCACTGTTTCAGGAGGTAACTTGTTTACTTGTCCCGCATGAGAAAGTTTGTGGTCTCAGGGAAATGAATGGTAGCTGGGGCCTGATTGACTGCTGCCTACCTTAAAAGCGCCAGGCAAGGCTGCCGCACCACCCCAGAACATCCACAATGTGTACTGTGCGAATTTCCACGCTGTGTTCTTAGAAATCCCGTTTACTCGTTAACTCAGTGTATCCGTACATAATGTCATGCGTCAGGTACTTATTTGTTTATTCACTTCACTTTACTCCTTTTTCTTTCAGCTTATTCAAACTGGTAGCTTACAGATAACGTATTATAGGATGTAACTTTTCGTGTTCAGTCTTTCCTATGAAATTTCCATGTCAGTTTTTACATGCTGCATGGTGGTTTTTCTCACTTTTTCCTGCCAGTTTCAACTGGAGGGTTTGGAGGCGGAGGGAGCAGTCTTACTTTACTATCCTCATTATTCAGCATGTAGAATTAGATCTCGAAGTCATAGTCTATTCTGCAACAAACAGCCTCGAAAGGACCATAAAGTTTGTTGCTGTTTGTTATCCTTTGTACTTCTTTGTATTTTGTACTCCCTTCCCAAGTCATTCATGAGTTTCTTCCCATTCCGTTCTCCTTCCCATCATCTTTCCCTTCACAATCTCCTCCCATTTCATTTATTTCCCTTTAGAGCCACGTCTCATACATATTCCCTTTCTTTTTTTCCACTCAACACTCATCTCTCCAACAAATTACTTCCCATTTTCTTATTCATCCTCATCTCCTCTTTTCTATCTTCCTCCCTGTATCTCTACCCCTCTTATTTCTCTTCTGCTCCTCCTTTCCCATCCTTGTCTTCACACTTTCTTCTCTTTCCAACTGCTTACCATCTAATCCTACTACCCTCTTTCGTCACTTTCAAATTCATTTCCATTTACTCCTCCCTCTCCCTAAACCTCTACCCACCGCCACACCCTACTTCCTCGTCTCCTTCCCCTCCATTTTTTCATTCTTCCCTGCTCCCTTTTTCCCTTTTGCTTTCAGTGTTCCTGGTTTTAAATTCTTTCCAAATGTTTTGGATCTTCCTCTCCCCTTCCCGTTTCCCTTCCTTTCCTTCCCCCCCCCTTTCCAGTCTTACCCTTCCTCTTTCTTATTTAATTGTATTCTTCTACCTCCATCTTCAACCGATTTTCATTTTCCTTGCCCCTCCCATTCTCCCTTGTTCCCCACTTCCCTTCTTCTCTCTCTCTCAGGCTCTTAAGTGATGGTAACTCTTCCCAGAACTGACATAAACCAGATGACAGGCCACACTGCTCTCTACCACCTCTTTATTCCTTTATTCTCGTCCCATTACCCTTATGCTTCTCCATTCCTCTTCTCCCTCATTTATTTTGCTTATCCTTTCTTCCTCTTCCCTTCACTTTTCCTCTCTTGCTTTTCCATTTGCTTCTTATTGCCCTCTTCTCCCTCCCCTTTTTCTGCAGTCCCTTCTTCTTCCTACCTTCCTCTCTCCATCCCTTTTCATATTCCTTCCCTCTTCCCTTCCTTCTTCTCGCGTCCTCTTCCCCCTTCGTTTTCTTAGAACTGACATTAACCACAAGATGAGTCTTTCTGCTTCCTTCATCCTCTTCTTTTCATCCATGATTCCCCTTCCTTGTCCTCAGCACCTTTTTCCCACATATTCGTGTTTGTACAAAGGAGGGGGAACGACTGAAAAAGATACACTGATGGTGGTGTTAAGTAAAATGCTGAGTAGGAAGGTACGTGTGGTGTTGTATTTTGTTGACATTAACGTCAAGGATATGGCAACGTTGTTAGAGTATGAAAGGCAAAACCATTACTTCAACCTAAAACAGTTTTTTTTTTTTTTATGAACAAAGAATAGTTATAGTCTGGTGTACGATTTTTTTTTATAATTTGTTTTTCCTTTGTCCGTTTATCTTCTGTAATAAAATCATCATGAGAGTCTCATCATGTCAGATAGCAGAGGGTCTGAACTCCAAGGAAACCTGCGGGATTACTATTGCACACACACACACACACACACACACACACACACACACACACACACACACACACACACACACACACACACACACACACAGAGTGGGTCTGGCTTCTCAGGTTGTATCGTGGTGTGACGACAATTCTAATAGTGTTGATGCTCAAGCTCGTGGTGTGGGTGACGTCGCCATGTACTCGTAAACTACAGCCCGAGCTTGTGCAACAACACTATCAGAAGTGTCTCACACTACGATACAACTTGAAGAGCCATACCCGCTCTAGACTCACTAGCCGTTAGACGCAGACGTAGACTACGGTCTCTGACAATTTATTTTATCGTCATTATGGCGTTGGCTATTGGCACTGTGACTGTCACGAATAAATCGATGGTTTGTCAGTTTCCTTATTACCCACAGGCATGACTTATCGTGCAGTAATTGCCTTCACATTGACGGCATCAGTCTCCAAACAGCCAATTGACAACCTCCACACAAACCACCCAGTGAGAAAATGGAATGACGGATCGACGAGATTGGCTGGATTTGGTATAACGGGCCTTGGAGCTGGTGGAATTGTATAACATGGATATCCTAAAGTGATATATACCAAACTGTCTCAATAGGAGACTCGAGGAAAACAAATTCATGCCTTTCGACTAGGATTAAGATCTGAAGGGGGGCGGGTCTGCGATTTCCACCTCCCTCTCCCCCCCTCCCTCTCACTATACCCTATTCATTTTAACGAGTCAGAGTTTTTGTTATTTTTGACGATAAATTTTCCATAGTTCATTGAAGAATAGGACAATACTGCAGGTCAAGGTGCATTCCATTGATTTCCATTTCTTACTGCTATCATATTCTGAATGCTACCGTGGGAAATGTAGCAGTTGAAGGTGTAGTTGGTATTCATAGTGTAGCTGGAAGAAATGAAAATGGAGAACGAATGATAGGGATGTGTGCTGAGCGACAGATCGTGGCTGGAAATACCTTGTTTGAGAAGAAAGATATTTATAAATATACATGGGTGAGACAGAACGGTGGAAGGGTTGTTGACAGAGCATTAGGATGAGTGGAACACAGTGAAAGATGAGGAAAATGGCTGTGTGGAGTAAGAATGGCAGTTAAGTGTGCTGTGATGGAGCATACGGAAGAGGTGTGTGGTGTGAGACGAGTGGGTGGTGTCGTAAGAAAGGGAAGTGAGTGGTGGTGCAAGAAAGTAATTATGGCTGTGGCTGAGAAGAGACATGCATATGAAGTTTTTTTTTTTTTTATGATGAATGGAGGAAGGAAAAACAAAGGAAAAAAAATAAGTCCATGTGCCTAAAGGCATCCTCCATTCATAAAATACTTATAACAATTGGATTTAAAACTGAGAGGATTAAATGTATGTGGGAAGCAACTCCCAGGAAGTGAATTCCAGAGAGTAGTAGTTCTGAGGATAAATGAATTTTGTTAAGCAGAGGTTCTGCATTGTGGGGGAGAGAGTGTGAGTTCATGGGCGCTCCCAGCTGCCAGAGTATTTCGGGAGAAAATGTGAAGGGAAGGCATAACTGAAGGCAGATTGTTAGAGCAATTACAGTAATAATATCGATAAAATAGTGCTAAAGAAGCAACATCTCTACGTACTGATAACGGAGGAAGGTCCTGCGTTATGGCAGGATTATTGATTAATCTAATGGCTTTATTTTGAATTTTGTCCAACTGCCTCAATGCAACCGCTTCACATCCACTCCACAGTAGTGAACAGTATTCGATCTGAGAACGCACATGACTTTTGTATATTGTGGCCATCTGCTCGTCAGTGAAGAACTCACGAACCCTGTACATAAGTCCCAGTTTTTTAGAAGCATTTTTAGCAAGGGATTTAACATAAGCTGTCCAGCTTAGGTTGGGGTTTAGAGTAACACCTAGGATATCAATTGTAGTGGATATGGGAATACTGACATCATTTAAAATTATATGAGAGTCTGAGGGATTCTTTCTATTGGAGAAATTAATGTATTTAGTTTTCTGAGCATTAAATGAGACCAGATTTTTTGTCCCCATTGATTAATTTTAGAAAGGTCCTGGTTCAGAGAAATTGCTGTGTTTATTTGGGATTTTTTTTATCAAATTGTGTAAAGGAGGTACTAAATGTGAAAGAACTATGAAGGGTCGAGTCATCAGCATAAGAGTGTATTGGGTTGTGCGTGACAGATAGGAGGTTATTTATATGAATGAGAAAGAGTGTTGGCGCCAAAACTGATCCCTGAGGTACGCCAGCATTTATGGAATGCAACTGAGAATAAATTCCATCTACCATGACACGTATTTTTCTGGCTGCAGGGGAAGGATGAGGTGTCATATGAGAGGTATGAGGAAATGAGAAATAGGGCGAGAAGGGCTGTGCGTGACGCTAAAGTGGCAGCAAATGAGAAGTGGGGTAGGCGGTTGACTGAGAATTTTCAACAGAATAAGAGGTTTTGGAAGGAGGTGAAAAGAGTGTGAAAGGGAGAGTTTGGGAAAGAAGAGCAAGTAAGGGTAAAAGGAAGGGAGGATATTAACTGAGATGGATACAGTAAGGAAGAGATGGGCAGAGTATTTTGAAAGATTGCTAAAAGTAGAGGAGGAAAGGGAAGTTGAGACTGTGGTGGCAGAAGGAAGAGTGCAAGGAATAAATGTGTTGGGAAAGTTGAATGATTCTTTGATCATGATGGAGGAAGTGCAGGAGGCAGTAAAGGAGATGAAAACAGGAAAAGCTGCAGGTATGGATGGATGTTCTGTGGAATGCTTGAAAGTTGATGGAGCGACTATTGTTGAGTGGTTAGTAAGATTACTGAATGTGTGTTTTGTGAGTGGTATAGTGCCGATTGACTGGCAAAGCACATGTGTGGTTCTGCTGTATAAAGGTAAGGGTGATAAGTGCCGATTGACTGGCAAAGCACATGTGTGGTTCTGCTGTATAAAGGTAAGGGTGATAAGTATCAATGTACTAGCTTTAGGGGTATAAGTCTGTTGAGTGTTGTAGGTAAGGTGTATGGTAAAGTGTTAATTAAGAGAGTTAGACAGGGTACAGAGGGAATGATTGGTAATGAGCAGTGTGGCTTTAGGAGAGGGCGGGGATGTGTGGATCAGGTGTTTGCTGTGAGGCAGGTGTGTGAAAAGTATTTGGCGAAATGTAAGGATGTGTTTGGGACATTCATGGATTTAAAGTGTATGATAGAATTCATATGGAGGCTTTGTGAACTCTTTTGAGATATTAAGGACTTGATGGTAGGTTGTGAACAGGACTGAAAAATTTTTATGTAAACAGCAGATCATGTGTAAGAGTGGGAAGTACTGTGAGTGATTGGTTTCCCTTGAGAGTCGGGCTGCAGCAGGGATGTGTGATGTCGCCTTGGTTGTTTAATATTTATACGGATGCTATTGAAAGGGAGAGGAATGCGACAGTGTTAGGTGGAGGTTTGAGTCTGGTGAATGCTGATGGTAGAGAGTGAAATCTGAATCAGTTGCTGTTTGCAGATGATACTGCACTGGTGGCTGATTTGGAGGAGATATCCAGACAGCTGGTAGAGGAGTTTGGAAGGCTGTGTGAAAGGAGAAAACTGAGAGTAAATGAGAATAAGAGTAAAGTGATGCAGTGTACGAGGTTGGTAGATACTAGGAGGATGAATAAATTTTGAATCGAGGGTTGCTTGAGGAGGTAGAGTGTTTTAAGAATTTAGGGTCACAAGTTGCTGTGGATGGATGTAGAAATGATGTTTAGAATGAATGAAGTAGGAAAGGTGCTGGGAGGAATAAGAAAAGTGTTTACATGTCGTTTGCTTAGAATGAATGTTAAGAGAAGGCTGTATGAGGGTGTAGTGGTACCGACTGCGTTATACTCGTATGAGACTGAAACATGGAATACAGGTGTTGCAGGGAGGAAAAGTTTGAATGTAATGGAGATGAGGTGTCTGAGGCGTATATGTGCAGTGACACGTGGATCAAGTGAGAAAAGATCAAGTGCGAAGGAGAACTTGAGTTATGCGGGAGATGGTTGATCGAGTTGAGCAGAGAGTGTTGCGATGGTTTGGGCATGCAGAGAGAATGGATGAAGAGCGATTGGTGAAAAAGATAACTGAAATTGGATGTGAGACGTGTAAGGCTGAGAGGAAGACCACGAATAAGATGGATAGACAGTGTGAAGAGAGCATTAGATGCGAGAGTGATGTCTGTCGAGCAAGGAAGAGTGGCTGCACATGATAGGAATGATTTGAGAGATACTGTGAATGAATAAATACACGTAGTGACACGGCCCTGAGGGGAGATTCTGCATTTGGTCTGATCAGCTGATCAGGTCAGGCACAGGTGAGGGGATGGGTCCAATATGATGTGCCCAGGGTAAACCAGCTCTGCTGTTGGGTCCTGCTGCGAATGTCGCTGATTGCACTGCGCAGTTGACCCTCGTGCAGTGTGGTGCAGTGAGGATCTGTCCCTTCTCCCCTTGGGACTAAGATACGAATAAATATGTGTGTGTGGATGGGAAATTAGGAGTGTGTCGTCCTGTTTCGGCTACCTCCCTTTCTTTGGGGTAGCAGCCTGGGTATACTGTATAGATAGATATTCTAGTGTTAATATATTGTTACATCTCAGCATTCAAGATGGGGGAATGGCAATTTTATGCCAAGTTAAACTGATCAGACAATAAAAGAACATGGAAGCATAGCAGTAGTCAGTGTTATATCCAGGTTCCCAGTGGCACTTCTGGGTGAATAGGGACAATGGGAAAACAAATCTATCCAAGACTGGCCTGCCTAAATGTCAAAGTCAGCCTCTTCCATTTGCAAGCTGGGCGTGTTAACTACAACACCAGCGGCTGCCCCATCATACTACAGTTTATTTTCACCTAACAAAGATCCTTAACCCACCTTAAGCATAGGGGATGGTCTTGTGTACTCAGATTCAGGGATAAATTTGGTTAGTAACCAAGGAGACACATACTATCATCTAACTTAAAGGCTCACTGAATTTCATGCAGCCATAATCTAGTATTCAAGCTATGAGAGAAGCCTAGTTCCGTCAGATGAACACAAACCAGTGACATGAATGTATATGAGGGAGATGGCTGGAAGGAGTGGATGACCTGAGGAAGGTAGGGAAAAAAGATGTAGCGGTATGCATGGGAGGATGATACAATGTGCCCTTAGAAGAAGGGTCGTCACTGAGTAGAGATAAAAACACTGGAAGCGTTCAGAGAGAGAGAGAGAGAGAGAGAGAGAGAGTGCCAGCGTTATCGCCGATGTGGTGACATGTAGATATGTATGGCATGTAGGAGGACTACTGGGCCTTGAGAGCAGGCCATGAAGCCTATGCCCAGAGTCGGACACACACACACACACACACACACACACACACACACACACACACACACACACACACACACACACACACACACACACACACACACACACACACACACACACACACACACACACACACACACACAGAAAAACGGCAAACAATGGCAAAGTAACAGGAGTTTCAGTATGTACGTATACAGTCGATAGTTTTTATTAGTGTTTTTCAGCTACCTCAGTCACTATGGTACCTTGTTAATCAACGATAATCACAATGGAAAGAGAAACAATAAGGTGCTCAGGACTGATATATAAATTATGTAAAAGTATTTTAGAGTACCCAGTCTAATTAGTGCGTGACAGTTCAGATATGTTTGTGTCAGGTAATTACCTGATACCTTATCCTTTAAAAGGAGGCGTCGAGAAGAGAACCTGCATCCATTTCTGTCTGCACACAGCTACGACCACACCCTACATTGTATAGTGCACAGTTCATCATCCATTCAAAACTTTTTATACTTTATATTTGCCTAAAATGGCCACCTCTGCGTCTTGAATGCAGAAGACTAATAAACAGTTATCATGAATATGGTGCAATGCTCGGTTTGTTTTCACCCAACGGAACTGGGTCACTACCAAAAATACTATGTCCTTGTTGCATGAAATTTGATAAGACTAATAAAGAGTTAACATGAGTATGGTGTAATGCTCGGCTTCTTTCACTCGACGGAACCGGGTCACTACCACAAAATGCTATGTCCTTGTTGCATGAAATTCGATGAACTCAAGAGCTAGAAATAAGTCTCCTTGGTTACAAGTCAAATTGACCCTCCACTTGAACTACACTTGGCTATGAATTGAGCTAAAATTAATTTGGAATCTTCTTATATATAAGCAAATGCTATGAAGAAGCGAAGAAGTGTTATAACCATTATTATCCTACTTGACCACGAAACGACGGGATATAAGCGAAATAAATCACCGCCATGTTAAGTTGAGGGATCTATGGCAACTATTATTTCCATCTGATTCTATGTTGACGACTTCTCTAGCTACCTCTCTACCATAGATTTCCTAGCTGTTCCCTCACTATCCAGTTAACTCGTGCGTGGTTGTGCCACTGAAGTGACCTTGGCGTTGAGGTGGTGTTTGTGTTGAAATGGTGTTGGCGTCGAACTGGTGTAGGCGTTGAAGTGACCTTGACAGTAAATTGGTATTAGCGTTCAATTGGTTTTGGAACTAAAGTGGTATTGGCGTTGAAGGAATCTTGGTGGTGAAGTAGTTTTCACATAGAAGTAGCCTTGGCAACGAGGTAGTCTTGTCTTTGAAGTGGCTTGGCAACGAAGCAGCTTGGTGATGAAATGGCTTGTTGATGATGTGGTTTCGCAAAGAATTAGTTTGGCAATGAAGTGGCTCGATTGGTCAGTTGGTTGAAAGGCTTTACCCAGGAAGGTACGAAAGGCCGATGCCAATGGTAGGTCCTTAAACTATTCCCGCAAAAAAGAAAAAAAATGTCTATCATGATAGGAGTAGAGGGGAAATAAAAGGTGGAAGATACATAGAAGTATCCAGACGTGAGGTAGGACGGAAGAAAAGAGAACAGTAAGGATTGAATGGCTGGAGACAAATGGCCCCTTGTAATCGCCGTTACGACAAACAAGAATACTGGGGAAATATTCTTTCCCCTCCTCCCCAGGAGGAAATGAAAAAAGAGAGAAAACATAATATAAGAAAAAGAAACAAAAAGAAAGAAAGAGGAAAAGAATGAAAATGAATGTGGAAAAGGGAATGATAGGAAGGAAATGAGGAAGGAGGAGACGACAGAGGGGAGGAGGGGAGGAAGGGAATGATTGAAGGAAGGAAGGTAATGAAACATTAGGGGAAGGAAAGAAGGGTGATACGAAACACTGAACGACGGAAGAAAGTAAGCAAAACGAACAGCGGAAAGAAGGAAGGAAGAAAAGGAATAAAAGAAAAAAAAAAATGAAAGAAGAGTAGGCATATCTGCTTAGGAAAGACCTTTTCCAGTACCCTCAGTAAACCATTCAACACTTCATGCGTATCCACGGTACACTCACTCGCAAAAGTTCTTCTGCATTGTATCCCTTCGAGTTTTAGCTTCCCCCGTGTTGGTGAGGGAGGATGGTTGTGTGGAGAAGGAGAGGGAGGCAGAGTACGAGGTGATGGGAAATGGTCAAATGGAGAAGAGGGAACCCCAAAACTTGGTGGCTTTGGTACTGAGATAAGGCTGGAGGACTGGAGGGAGAGTGAGAGGGAAACCGAGAACAATACATTGTTCACTTCAATAAGATGCAAAATTGTCATCTGTCCGTTTTGAATACTGAGTTGTAAGAAGAGACCGTCATAATATGGTGCTAGTCACGCAAAAGTGATATGGAAATGATGCAGAGCCGTAGTACTGTACTGTACTGCGACTGAGCTACGGTACTATACCTGAAAAAAAAAAAAAAAATCTACACCGACTTAAAGTGAATGAACCATAGCTGGAGAAACTGGGGTACAGTATTGCAGGGAGGAAGAATGGAGGAAGAAGGAGAGAGAGACCGAGAACTAGATGGAAAAATGATGCAGGAGGAGAAAAAGAGGAAGAGAGGAGATCGAGAACTAGACAGGGATATGCGGTGAAGGAGCACGTGAATGTGGTTGGAAGGCAAAGGAGAGCCAAGCAAAAACCAAGGAGATACTGGATGAGATGACATGATGAGAAAAGGAGAAAATAAGGCAGAACGATAAAGCTGGATGAAGGAAAGGAAGATCGAGATCCGGATGGAAAGATCAGGTGGAATAATGGAGGATGTTTGCAGGAAGTAGGAGATACAAGGGATTTCGATACGAAAGTGGCCGTCGTGCTGAAAAAAGATAAACGTTTTCCTTAATGCTGAACTTATACAGCATGGATTTTCATAAAATTATTCTAAATTACACAGTTCTAAATCCTCTCATAAGCTGAGTACAGTCGTTTGGACTCGGAATAAAAGACAAGTCACATACCTGGACTGAAGAGCTGAATGTGACTTATCCAGCTTTGCATTTATATTGCCACGGACAAAAATTAATCAACTCTTCTATTGTGTGTACTTCGTCCTTAGCCGTGGCACGTTTGTCACTTTCCTAAAGCATTAAATCTGAGAGAATCATCTATATGTGGGCAGAGAAATATAACAAGCCTTCTTCAGCTTAATAATATTAACCAGCAGATCAAAGCCACAAGCAGAAGTTCCGAAATATTCGGGTAGAGAAACACACTAAGCCTCTCTCATCGTAAAAATGTTAGCGAACAGAGAAACGGGAGAAACAGAAGTGGTGAAATCCTACATAATTATTTTCTCCAACTGTAGTCGTCCTTCCCCCCTCTCTCTCCGCCACCATCAAACTAAACCAAGCAGCAGTAGTCTGCGGTAACAGTCATCCTAATTGTAGACATCCCTTCCCTCCACGCAGTGCAAGAGTCTTTGTCTTTCCTAAATTGTCTGAGGTTACGACGTTACTGGGGAGGTTTATAGATATTATTAAAACAGAGACCTAAAATTATAATTAGCACATAATGTATAGTATCGTGGTAGGTGGGGGCGCTCACCATTCACTCACTCGATGTAGTGCTGCTCTCGGGTGTCTCCCCTTTCCTTTCCTCCATCCTTCTTTCCTTCCATCCTCTTCTGTCTTTCTTTCCTTCATTCTTTCCTTGTCCTTCTGCCTATGGGTAACTTTACACTCCCTCTTCTGTCTTTCTTTCCTTCATTCTTTCCTCTTCCTTCTGCCTGTGGGTGACTCTACACTGAGTGACAAGCCAAATGGTTTCCTGTACACCAGGAAACCATTTACTACGCTGGGTGGTAACCATATAACCAAATTTGGCGCCTGGTAGTTTAGTGAGCAATTATGGCACTCCAATCAGATTGACCTGGTGAAGGTTTATATCCAAGGGATGGTTGGGGTTTATTGCTCACATAATGCCACTCAGGGATGAGTGAGGCTGGTCACTCTCATCTGAAATGTCAGGACCAACTTGCCTAGCCTTGGGCTCCTACGCTTCTCGTGGGGCAATGTCGGATTGGATGATGGATGGTTGGATTAAAGAACAGGCTTAGTGACGTGGGAATCTGGCTTAACTCTGGCACCATGGTTAACATGGAGCTGATAAGAGGTTTATATACAAGGAAAAAAGAACCTCAGGCTAGAAGCCTGCTTAAAAGATTCAGGATTTCGACTCATTCGGTATTGGAGTAATGCCCACCCCTCCCACACGCACATTCACTTCCCTTCTCTCACTCCTTCCCCTCATCCCACTTCAGTCTTCATTCCCCTTCTCCTTCTCTCTCTCTTAGCCTCCTCATACACACAGACGAACCAACATCCCTATTCATCTACACTCTTTAGTGTAAGTCTCGCTTACAGAGATCATCCACTCACTTAGTGTAGTGTTGCTCTGTTTTTAGAGTAACCTACATTGAGTGGCAATCCAAATGTTGTCCTGTAAACCAAAAAAACATTAACAACGCTGGATGTTAACCTAATAACCAACCAACAAGTGTTCCCTACGTGACAACAATTGGGTTGGCGGAGGATTAGTGCCCCTCCCCGGAAAACTATCTATCTCTCTATTGCCAGACCCCTCAATCCCGTTCGGGTGGCCACAAAAAAATCGCCTACACGTCGCCCTGTCCCTCGCCATTTCACTGCCCTGCTCCCAACTCACACACCCCTCTCTCATATACCTCTCCATCCCATCCCTCCATCTCATCCTCGGCCTCCCTCTCCCTGTCCCCCCTCCACCTCACTCACATACACTCTCCTCGTCAGTCTCTCACCCTCCATCCTCTCCACATGGCCAAACCACCTCAGTGAATTCCTCCTAACGCTTCCTATCACATCCACATCCACACCACAACACTCTTTCACATCCTCATTTGTCAGCCTGTCTCTCCATGTCACTCCACAGGCTCCTCTTAAATAACTCATTTCCACTGCTCTCACTCTTGACTTGTGTCCCTCCAACAACGTCCAAGCATCACTTTCATACGTTGGAGTTGGTACCACAATACTGTCATGTAGTAACTTTTTCACTTCCATGCTCACTTCCCTGTTTTTTATCACTGCTTTCAAGGAACCAGCAACCTTTCTTCCCTGTTGTACCCTTTCAAGCACTTCACCCTCCAAACCTCCATCCTTACTCATCACACTACCCAAGTACTTAAACGTACTTACATTTTCCAATTCCTCACCATCCAACCACGCCGTACATTCACTGACTACACCTCTCTCAAAGACCATCACTTTACTCTTCCCTACATTCATCTTTAGATTCCGTTTCTTACACACTCTTCCAAACTGATCCACCAAGCCCTGCAGCTCCCCTTCGTCTTCATTCAACAACACAGCATCATCTCCAAACAACAGTACAGGGAGTTTCCAAACACTACCCTCTCTCACCAGGGCCACTCCAACATCCACTACCATACCTTGTACCTCTTTTATTACCCCATCCATGTACAGATTGAACAACCATGGAGACATGACACATCCCTGTTTCAACCCAACCTTCAAAGAGAAACATTCACTCAGTTCACCATCCACAAGCACTGCAGCCTTAGCACCATCATACATACTCTTCACAGCATTCAACAACTTGCCATCTACTCCATATATTCTTAATATTTTCCACAATCCTTATCTATCCATCCTGTCACATGCTTTCTCCAAATCCATGAAAGCCGCATACAACTTCTTTCCCTTCTCTAGAATCTTTTCCACTAAAGATCTAAGAATGAATATCTGATCTACACAACCTCTTCCCTTCCTAAAGCCTCCCTATTCTTCTCCAACTAATTCCTCTGTTCTTTCTCTAACTCTGCCAATAAGTATCCTACCATACACTTTTCCTATTATACTAAGAAGACAAATGCCCCTATTATTACCACACACTTCTTTTTCCCCTTTTCCTTTGTACAAGGGAATAATTATACCTGACTTCCAATCCTCCGGGACTCTACCTTCCTCCCAGGCCAACCTGCACTTCTTCCACATCCATTCGACTACTATCTCTCCCCCATGCTTCAGCATTTCACCACACACTCCATTAATTCCTGGAGCTATCCGTAATTTAACTTTCTTCATTGCTTCCACAACTTCTATCCTACTGATTTCTTCCTGTCTTCTCACCTCCCTACTTCTCCCAGCCATTCCCCAGCCACTTATACTTGCATTACTTCCATCCTCTATGTTCAATAATTCCTTAAAGTGTTCTGTTCATCTGCTCATTTTTTCTCCCTTCTCCACTAGTAATATACCATTTTTATCTTTCACTCCCCTGCTAACTTCACTTCCGCTCTGTCTTACTACTTTCACCTCGTTCTGGTACATTTTCTTAGTTCCTCCACTTTACACTCAAATTCCTTCCAAATTTCTTATCCACTCTCTTCTTACTCTCTCTTACTAATCTTTTCACCTCTCTCTTTCTACATATAACTCTCTCTTCCGCCTCTCAACTTCTTCCACGCCCCTATTTCTCATCCATTCATTGCATGTTTTCTTCTTTTGTGCCACAGCCTGTCTCACCTCTTCATTGCACCACGCTGTTCCTTGCACTCCCCTCCGTCTTCTCTTCATCCCACACACCACATCACATGCTGCACATATTTCTTCTGTGAACATCCTGCTCACACCTTCCACGTCCCCTATCTGCTCCAGTTCATATTTGCCCAATCGTTCCTCCACTTCTCTCTTATTTTCTGCCTTTTTATCACCCTCTTGTAACAGCAAACTAAAAATACGAACAAAACGCCTCGGACCAGGACTGACCGAAAGGTGACGACTAAGAACCGAACAAAGGACGCGGTACGGATAGCTACATGGAATGTAAGGGGTGCGAATGATAAGGTAAAAGAGAGCTTGTCCAGGTACTTGAGGGTGCGACAGTGGATGGATGTGAATTAAATGAAACTAAATGGGAGGTGAAAGTGTGAGAGAATGGGAGTATGGATGGGGTATATGCACGGGAGTAGATGAGAATTGGAGGGCAAAAGGAGTGTGTATTGTTGTGAGTAACAGATGGAGGGAGAATATAAGAGAGTATGGATCACTTGGCTCAAGGATTGTATGGGTAAGATTGAAAGCTGGATCACAAATGTGGGCGACTGTGTGCGTGTATGCGCCAACACAAGAACGTGCAAGCAGAGTGAGAGAAGAGTTCTGGACAAATCTGGAAGTGTGCATGGACAAGTTTGAAAGGAATGAGAGAGGGTTTTTGATTGGAGATATGAAAGGAAAAGTAAGGAATGTGAAGGTGGATGGAGTAGTTGGTGAATGGGGTGTGCATGCAGAGATGGATGAGAATGGCAGTGCTTTAGTGGACATCTGTGCCAGGAGGGGGTTGGTGATAGCTAATACCCTATTCAGGTACAAAATGATCCACAGGTATATGTGGCGAGTGATGAAAAGGGTGGATGGTGAAATGAATGAACAGAAGGCAATGATTGATTATGTATATGTGGATGACAGGATGAGAAGGTGTGTAATGGATGCAATAGTTTATAGAAGTTGGGGGAGTAGACTCTCTGATCACCACTTGGTGGTGGTCAGAATCAGTGTCCAAACGAAAAGGAGAAATAGATGAAGGGAAGGACAGGAAGAAGTAGCTCATACAAAGAGAGTGGAAAGGTTACAAGAGGATGAAAAAAAAAAAAAGGCAGAATATAAGCGGGAAGTGGAGGAGCGATGGGGTAAATACGGATTGGAGCAGATGGGAGATGTGGAAGGTGCGTGCAAGATATCCACACAAGAAATTTGTGCACCATGTAAGGTGGTGTGTGGGGTGAGGAGAAGGCAAAAGGGGGTGCAGGGAACAGCATGGTGGAATGGAGTGGTGAGAGAGGCTGTGGCACAGAAGAAGAAAGCATATAATGAGTGGATGAGAAACAGGGGCATGGACGAACTTGAGAGATGAAAGAGAGAGTTGTATGAAGAGACGAAGAGTGAGGTGAAAAGATTAGTAAGAAAGAGTAAGAAGAGAGTGGATGAGGAATTTGGAAGGAATTCGAGTGTAAAGTGGAGGGAATATAAGAAAATGTTCTGGAAAAAGGTAAAGAGAATTAGAGAACGTCCCAAAGAAGTTAGCTAGGGGGTGAAAGATAAAACTGGTAGATTACTAGTGGAGATGGAAGAAAAAGTGAGTAGATGGAGAGAACACTTTAACGAATTGATGAAAATAGAGAATGAAAGTCATGCGAGTATAAGTGGCTGGGCAATGGCTGGGAGAAGAAGGAATGTGAGAAGAGAGGAAGAAATCAGTAGGATGGAAGTTGTGGAAACGATGAAGAAAGTTAAAATGAGGAAAGCCCCAAGAATTGATGAAGTGTGTGGTGAAATGCTGAAGCATGGGGGAGAGATAGTAATAGAATGGATGTGGAAGATGTGCAGATTGGCCTGGGAGGAAGGTAGAGTCCCGAGTGATTGGAGGTCAGGTATAATTACTCCCCTGAACAAAGGAAAAGGGGAAAAGGTAGTATGTGGTAATCATAGGGGCAATTTTCTTCTTAGTGCAATAGGAAAAGTATATGGTAGGATACTTATTGACAGAGTTAGGGAAATAACAGAGGAATTAGTTGGAGAATAACAGGGACGCTTTAATAGGGGAAGAGGTTGCGTAGATCAGATATTCATTCTTGGATCATTAGTGGAAAAGTTTCAAGAGAAGGGAAAGAAGTTGTATGCGGCCTTCTTGAATTTGGAGAAAGCATATGACAGGGTGGATAGACAAGGATTGTGGAAAGTATTAAGAACATATGGAGTAGATGGGAAGTTGTTGAATGCTGTGAAGAGTATGTACGATGGTGCTAAGGCTGCATTGCGTGTGGATAGTGAACTGAGTGAATTTTTCTAACTGAAGGTTGAATTGAAACAGGGATGTGTCATGTCTCCATGGTTGTTCAATCTGTATATGGATGGGGTTATAAAAGAGATACAAGGTAGTGCAGTGGATGTTGGAGCGGCACTAGTGTGAAAGGGTAGTGTTTAGAAACTCCATGTACTGTTGTGTGCAGATGATATTGTGTTGTTGAGTGAAGACGAAGGGGAGCTGCAAGGTTTGGTGGATCAGTTTGGGAGAGTATGTAAGAAACGGAATCTAAAGGTGAATGTAGGGAAGAGTAAAGTTATGGTCTTCGAGAGAGGTGGTCAGTGAATGTACAGTGAGGTTGGATGAGGAGGAAATGGAAAATGTGGGTACGTTTAAGTACATGGGTAGTGTGATGAGTAAAGATGGAAGTTTAGAGGGTGAAGTGCTTGAAAGGGTACAACAAGGAAGAAAGGTTGCTGGTTCCCTGATAGCAGTGATAAGAAACAGGGAAGTGAGCATGGAAGTGAAAAAGTTACGACATGATAGTATGAAGATACCAACTCTTACGTATGGAAGTGAAGCTTGAATCTTGTTGGAGGGACAGAATCATGAGTGAGAGCTGTGGAAGTGAGTTATCTGAGAGGAGCATGTGGAGTCACATGGAGAGACAGATTGACAAATGAGGAAGTGAAGGATCGTCGTGGTGTGGATGTCGATTGATAGGAAGCGTTAGGAAAAACACACTGAGGTGGTTTGGCCATGTGGAGAGGATGAAGAGCGAGAGACTAACGAGCAGAGTGTATGTGATTGTGGCGAAGGGGGGGAAAGGGAGGGGGAGGACAAGGATGAGATGGAGGGATGGAATGGAGAGGTATATGAGAGAGGGGGGTTGGAGTTGGGAGCAGGGCAGTGAAATAGCGGGAAACAGGGTGACATGGAGGCTATTTGTTTGTAGCCACCCCTTACCGGATTAAGGCGTCTGGCAATAGACAGATAGAGAGATAAATAAAACACATTCAGATGAAAGAAGGGGGGGGGGGATAAATATATAAGGCATGAATAAAACAAAAAACAAAAATAATCAGGCAAAGATGCATATGATTTTGCACTAAGATTCATGATGATGATCATCATCATAGTTTTCATTACTGACTGGCCTTAGCGTAATCATACTTCCTATCATAATTTTCATCAACAGCATCTGTAAGATTATACCCATCATGAACACCCCATAAAGCCTGAAGATAAACTTGAGTGGATGCAGCGAAAATTTACTGAAATTATAGTAGAAATTTGGTATTTGCATTTTGAGGAACGAAACGAGAAAATAATGTGGTTTCCTTAACAAAGCATGACGTGGAGACCACCTAATGCAAGTATTTCAACTTATGAGTAAATGTGAAGTAAATTGTGTATGTTCGAAATACAGACTGATAATGCGACTGGAACTGGCGTAATCAAATGTAAATATAAAAGCTGAAAAGAAGAATGTATAGAATAATGCCTTTAAAAAACACTCATTGGAGCAGTGGAGTAAGCTGCCAAATACTGTAAGTAACCTGCCGGATCAGGTAGGTAACTAATTTGGCAATATATGGACTACAGTCGGAGACAAAAGTTCGCTTACTAGTTAACCTTCTGTAATTTTGACTTTCCTTTTAGCCTTTTCTGCTGGCTAACAAACCTAAACTGAAGGATGTTTGGTATGTGTCTCTGTCCACGTATATCACCTCTTGCACTTATTACTCTTCTGTGCTGGATAATATACCTGACCTGTGAGAGCCTTGGCATGCTTCCTTGTCCATCAGTTATTCTCTTGATACGAGGCGTCAGTGAGGAAAGCGATAAACATTAATAACTTTTGAAGCAGACAAAGTGGAACAGTAGACTACCTTCCATGAGCCAGAGAGTAGATGGGAGGGGGGGGGGAGCCTTTCTGTTTGCTATTCTTCTCGCCTTGCTTGAATCTTTAATATACTTGCATTTGTTTTATTCTACTGTTTGTCTATCGGATACACTCGTTATAGGCCAATACGTCTTTTATCAATATCTTTTTTGTAACATGCTCAATATAACAGAATATGTAAGGCACCATTGTAGGGAAGAGATTAAACGTCTTAAGTATGGCTACCGTCGTGATACGTTTATTGTCTCCACACGATTTGATTCATCTTAAGAAAGATCTCTCGCACGAAAGCGTTAATGAGTACCATATATATATATATATATATATATATATATATATATATATATATATATATATATATATATATATATATATATTTTTATGTGCTCGACTCTGGCCATAGGCTTCACAGCCTGCTCCCAAGGCCCAGTAGTCCTCCTACATATCATACACCTCTACATGTCACCACTTCAGTGCTAACACCCACAGTACATATTGAATACATGCTTGGGCTGTCTCATACAGGACTGTCATATAAAAAACTTTGTAGTTACTTGTACTGGAGTTATATATATTAGACTTGTGGACGAGCGGTTGTTATACTTGAGTAGCTTTGTAAGTAGATAATCTTCTTTCCCATTTGTCATGTAGTGACAGGAGAGGTAAAGAATAGTATGGGACTATTTTTATTTGTCTTGGAAATATTAACAAGTCTCTCACACAGAGCGAAGTATAAAGTAGAGTCCCGCTAGCTATCTCTCTGTCTCGCTCTCTCTGTCTCTCTCTCAAGTTGCTAAGCCCTTCTCCCTGCGACCTGTCTGTTCTATGGCTAGCTTCCTTCTGAGCTCTCTTTCCTAAATTCTGGTGAAACAGGAGACGTATCACGTGTATTCCCTGTGATTGGAAAGTTCTAGAAGCCTGTGTGTGAGTATGTGTGTATGTGTGTGTATGGTCAACAAGGCTTTGTTCACCGGTGAATTGCGACATCTAACTGCATCATCTCCTTACTGGCTACTTCGTAATCTGTCGTCAGCTTTTCCTCAGTGTAACTTGCAAGATCATTTCCCATTCCCAGGCTAGCATAGAGCTGTCTATCTATCTATTTATCTATCTATCTATTATGATTTGTAATTATAATATGGAGTCCTAATATATGTTCGGTCACGCGAAAATGGCGTACCATCGACAGTTAATAGTCATAACATATTAATACATATTATATACACATTATAATGAACTTATAAGCTAATTAAGTGAAATACATAATATTGTAAAAGTAACATAATTGTATGAATATTATATACATATAATATTTATAGTAAATAGTGATTATTCAGTAATATTACATTTTAAACAAGTTGTATACATATTTGAATAAATGCATTAAAGTAAATTATTTAACTGTAATACAGTATGTACTTGGGTTTTTGTAGTGAAATGCATACATGCAAGAAAAAAAGAAAATAGTTTAAAATTAAGATTATGGTAAGAGTTATTAATATTTCATTTAAAGATAATGGTACTGGTATGCCATACATGGGTCATTCTTCTGTGTATTTATATATATATATATATATATATATATATATATATATATATATATATATATATATATATATATATAATTAATATTATATACAAAATATGTACACTTCATTCAGGGGGGTTAACTGTGATGTTAACTCTCCCCCCACTAAATAATGACTCCAAATTAGCAATTCTTGCATGCATTCTGTGCATTGCGAACAGCAGTACTGCAACTACAATGCAGACGATTATAAAGACAGTAGGTGCTGGGCTATACACATAATATGGGTTGAACATACTCAAACTCAAATCTTCCCAGGGCTTCATTGTTTCATTGATCAGCTGCATAGTACTTAGGTGAAGTCAACTTAATACTTGTGCTCATGTTTAAGTTCATATCAGGCATTGGGTGGAAATGTTTGTGTGTATGATTGAGAATGGCGTAGTGATTGATGGTGGATAAAGTAGACATGGCTGGTGTAAATACCGCACAGTAGACTGGTGCTATGTATAATCCTGATGCTGATGTATGAGATGGTGGTATATCTGGACAGACTATGTAAACTGATGTGTTATGAGGGAAATAAAAAAACTGTGAGTGTCCAGTGCGTTGATGGTGTACAAGTTTATCTGGAGCAAAAGTGAAGTTGCATTGATGATGAATATTGTCATTTCTGATGATAGCCATTTCACAAGGGACTGTATCAGTAGGCTGAAACGTGAAAATGTACGCAGGGCAAAGATGAACAGCATGTAAGGATTGGCGGCACTTTCGTTCAATCGTTGATTCACTTGCGAAAGTGACAGTGTCCCGTCTCTTGGAGACCATGATGAGTTTGGTGTCTGTGTTGATGTTGATGATGACCAAAGTGTTGTTATTTTTATAGGGGAAGGGGTGTATTTGGTATACTGTGAACAGGTCTTCAGTGATGAATGGTACATGAACTACCACTGATGTTGGTGTTAGTGTTGCTTCTAAATATGGGTAATATTGCATGAATTCCCTACTGCGGAACAACGGCTTCAATTTATGTTTATGTATGCCTTGACTAACTATCTGACGTAGCTCATGAACTGGGAGTAAGTCAATTGTGATCTTGCCATCACCAGCATTCGAAATTCCTTGCATAAGTGCCCTGAAACGATCTCTAGTGTTCTCTAATTGTAGTAAAATCGTGTCAATATGTTCTGTGATGATGGAGAAGTGTTGGAAAAGTGTAACGTTTCCCTCCATTTCATTTATTTTATCTACACTCTCGAGAGCTATGTTTTCTGCTTTTTTCAGATTTTTCACAATTGTCTTCATTGCTGAGTTCTGTCCTGTGATGAATTTATCTTGGTATGTTAGTACCTGAGCTATCTTATTAAATTTGTTGTTTATTTCTTTAAGGTCATCCTCTGTAGCCAATCCAAAGATGTTTCCAAGAACTGCGCCACCCAGGTCGAACAAACCGTGCTTTTGGCGAGTACGTGTGATGTTGTTCCTGTCGCTCAGTACCTCCGTTCCATAAGATGGGAGATCTTGGATCATGATGAGCATAGTTGACTTTGCCTGTTCTAGTTTCCATTTCGCTAACTTTACCATTTCATTCACTTCCTTGGTGTTATGTGCTTGTGAAACATAATTTCCTATCATGAAGTCCAGAGTTCGCATCGGCGTCGCAAGTCTGTCTAGATAAGTAGGTAATTCATACAAGTAATCTAGACTTATTTCAGTACTCATGACGTCCTTAACGATTGTAGTCGTGGCCGCTGGAGCTATGAGGCATCCTTGTCGTACTATGTGTTGGGGGTCTAAGAGCGCATATCCTCTTGCTACGTAGAGGAGAATCCATAGCATAAGTCCCTTCATCGTAACCTACCGAAAAAAAAAATCTATTAATTTCCTAATATGGTCATGCTGTGGTCGATGATAATGATGATGTGCGTTACGGTTGATTGTTATTTCATTTATAGAAGGAGTTTAAATCGATATTTAATTCTCGTAAATGAGGTACTGTAGATTTGATTGGAACAGTTGCACCTATGTTTGATTGTTTGGTATATGACCTTAATTTCTTTTTGTAATCATTGTTGTGTTCTTGCTTGGTTTCTTGAGGTACGTTCACCTGTTCGGTTGTATCCGAGGCTGAATAATTATGGAATAATTCCCTTGAAACTCGTTTTAAATGGTCAATATGAACTTGTTTCTCCTCGCCACTTGAAAGTGACTTAATTAAAATTTTGTTTGCTTTTATGTTAATTACTCTGTATGGGCCCTCAAATTTTGGGGATAATTTATTGTCTCTCGTATGAATGACACCGTAAACAATGTCTCCTAAGCTGATAGGTGAATCTTTTGCCTTCTTGTTAAATGCCTCCGTCATTTCTTCCTTGGACATCGTTAATTGTTTTTTGACTCTATTGTGAATGTCCTGGAATTCACGTAAACGGAGTTTAGAGTTATCATCGTAATTGTATATAGCATTCACATACATAAATGAAGACATGCTAAGAAGGATAATAACATCATTCATTAGACCAACCCTGGAATATGCATCAGCAGTCTGGAGTCCTCATTTCAAAAAGCATATAGACAAGATTGAAAAAGTTCAAAGGGCCGCTACAAGATGGATACCAAGCTTAAGGGACCTAAGCTACGAAGAAAGACTAAATAAACTGAATCTACCAACACTACAGGAGAGAAGGAAAAGAGGTGACATGATAATGCTATATAAGTGCATATCAGGAAAGGAGAAAATAGACATAAATGATTACTTAACATATGGAGAAGCAACAGCAAGAGGACACTGCAAAAAACTGCATAAGAAGAAAGGTGATAAAGACGTAAGGAAATTCAGTTTCCCAAACAGAGCAATTAATCAATGGAATGCACTACCGAATGAAATAGTGTGTGCCAAAACAATTCACAAATTTAAGAATATGTACGATAAATAAGGTTTAAGACACGGGACAGTACAAGTTTGACTCATTCCTGTAAAGATACAATTAGGTAAGAACAATTAGGTAAGAACACACACACACACACACACACACACACACACACACACACACACACACACACACACACACACACAAACTTAATTTACGTCTTTATCCAACATCTTTTACGCTCTCAATTAAGTTTTCTTGTGTTCTATACATCTTTAGGTATTCCTAACACTGCCTGCATTTCCCCCCTCCTAATCCATTTTTTGAGGTTACTGTGGTTACCGTTCTGTTGAGTCATACAGATGCGGACAGTTCCTTCGTCCTAGATTTTTAGTCAAACGAACGTGAAATGGCTCCGTAGGCTAGTATTATGTAACGTTTCCTCGTCTTTGAAACCACTGAGTTTCGAAAGTCATTCGCTTTGTCATGATGATCTCGATCGATATCCATGCCTGACCTGTAGCGTGGATATGAGAAAATCAATGATGAATAATTAATCTTCACATTTTTTATACGCTTCTAGATCAACAAAATAAAGGTTTTGCACCTACTATATTTTTGTACAAATTCCCTTAGCTTTGATTTTAATACCCCAATGAATCTAAGATTTTTGTTTCTCTTAAATAACAGTGGTTTCTCAAAGTCAGAAAAAAACATTGTGCTTTGTATCATGAGAATACGGTATTTTTGTTGAAGCCGGAAAACAATGGAGGTCATAAATTTCATTTAGAATTTTCTTTTATGTACAGTATTACGTAAAAGAATGACATACACTGACTACAGTTTTTTCACTAATGTTAACACCCTTTGGGAAAATTAAGTTGCCTGTTGCTCCCCTAAATGAGTTTTATGTTGTAACTTGTAACAGGAGAAGATTAACCCCCACCTTGTGAATACAGAAATTAAATCATACCTTATAAAGTGTTTATATTCACACATTTTTTTCCTTTAAGCTAAACACGTTCAAATTCCTATGACAGCCTGTGATACCAAAAATAGTACAAGCAAGTCCTCACTACGTGAGGATTAATAAGGCAGAAAGTACAGATGTTTTGTGCTTTTGTGTCTCTATGCTAGTATTATGCAACCGAAAAAAATGATAAGAAAATTGACTGGTACCATGGAATTTAGCTTGGGCTTAGCTTCTCCAAACCAGCATCACACTACCGCAGATAGAAAAGTTGTATATAAAGATTATATATACATACATATATACAGTATATATATATACCTGTATCTATCTATCTATCTATCTATATCTATCTATCTATCTATATATAAACAGTATATTCTTGACAAATAATCTAGATCAATACAGGATAGAGTTACTGTCACCACTTGGATCCTCTGACCACAATCTCATCAACGTCTCATTAGTTAACCTCCTCCCACACCTCCCCGTTCTGAACCCATCAGGGTGGCCTGATGGCACTTTGATAGGGCAAACTGGGATGGATTTAGAAATTATCTTGCTGACATTCCATGGCAGTCTTTCTTCTCTGGTGATCCCACTTCTACCCAGTCCCACATTTGCGACTTAATACTGGCTGGTATGGATTTATTCATACCAAGTCAGCAGTTCACTAAAACATCAAACTCTCCAACATGGTTTGATGGCAACTGTGCCAGAGCAACACCCCAAAAGTCATTAGCATATAATTCTTACTTAAAATAAATAATATCTGAATCACTCTCTCAATTTAAAATTGCTAGGAATCATGCAAAAGCTGTAATAAATCTAGCTAAATCAAACTTTCTTCAAAAGCATCAAAACTACATAACAACCCTAATGACAATAGAATACTCTGGTCAATTCCTCTTTCAATAATAACTTTAACATGTCATCATCCATTCCCCCACTGAAATCTTCAGATGGCAACATTACAAACGACCCGCGTGGGAAAGCATATATTTTTGCCCGTACATTTGCCAGAAATTCTACCATAGAGGATGCCAGCCAGAACGTCCCAGTTCTAGAACTTGACTCTCACGAAAGTGTTCCACTTAAAATACAGACAAGATACGTAAAATCCATTCTAAACAATTTACCTCCCAGATGGAATTCCGCCAATTGTTTAGAAAAAGTGTTCCACTGAACTTGCCACTGTTCTAGCAAAATTATTCAGACTATGCGTACCTACTTCTTCATTCCCCAATTCATGAAAAGAAGCCAATATCCACCCAATTCTGAAGAAAGAAAGTTCCTCTGACTCCTCTGATTACAGACCACTAGCTGTCACATCTTCTCATGGTAAGGTATTTGAAACTTTAATTAATAAACACATTGTTAAACATCTTGAATCCAACAACTTAGTTAGTGATAGACAATATGGTTTTCGCCACGAAAGATCCACTATTGACATACTCAGCCTCTTATATCTCATACCACCTGTCAATTAATTGACCTACATGGAGAAACTCATGCAGTAGCCCTTGATATTCCTAAGCTTTCGACCGAGTATGGCACCATTCCCTGCTGTTCAAACTTCCTTGCTATGGACTAACGTCTCTTGTTTCCTTGATTTCCTCATATCTCAGTGACAGGAAAATAAGAGTAAAAGTAGATGATGTATATTCTAATTTCCACTCAGTTAATGCCAGCGTGCTGCAGGGATCAGTTCTGGCACCAACCCTGTTCCTGGTTCAAATTAATGATCTATTATCGGTCACCCACAAGTCCATCCAATCATATGCAGATGACTCAATACTACATAGTTCATTCACACTCAGACACCCATTTACAAAGTCGAATACAGTATCTCTACCTCTCAACTCAGTACAGCCATCTCCATAAATCAAGACCCATCTACAATCAGTGAATGGGAACAAAAGAACTTTGTCCCATTTAATGCTAGAAAAACTAAATATATACAATTTACTAATAGACAGATATTGCCAGATTCGTATATTACCTTCAGTGCTACTAATATTCCCATCTCCAATAGTATTGAAATTCTGAGCGTCTCACTTAACAACGCCCTCAGCTGGACCTGCCATGTTAGATCACTTGTTAAAACCGCATCAAAGAAACTTGGATTATTGTACAGAGTCATAACTTCTTCACTGATGAGCAGTTAGCTATAATTTATAAGAGTCATTTGCTCTCTCAACTTGAATATTGCTCACCCTTGTGGAACGGATGTGGAGAGGTTGCATTAAAACAGCTTGACAAAATTCAGAACAAAGCTGTTAGATTTATTAACCCGCCAAGTAACGTTGAAGTATATATACGTCCACATGTTTCGTCACTGTGAGTCCCATTGACATATATAACTGGGCATAAATTGCAAGGTCCCTAATTTGCACAATTTATAATTTTTGCTTGTGATTTTTGGTACTTGTACACAGAACACCTTCCTCTACAAGATGCCAGGCAGGGACAATGCTTTACCCTGCATGACCTCCCCTCCCTGCACACCATTGTCTCGGCAGTTCACCCGTTACCAGTGACTTTGCCAGTAAAGACATGTCGTACCACAGTACGAAATTCAGGGCCCGGATGATTGTCACGAGTTGGCGCGATGCTCTATCTAAATAAACTCGTGACATTGAACTTTGGTGGGAAACCGTGAATTCTAGTGGAATCCCAGTAAGTATAACTCAGTCAACCGCCACGTATTCACCAGATCGGGAGTGTTTTCGAACATTTTTCACTGTTTCATAAGTAATTGTCCTTGCGTGCGACATTAGCACTTTCGTTGAGTGATTTATTATGGGCGTGTTTCGCTCACTCTCTTTCCGTTAGCCGTTACCAGATAGCGGCTGGCCTCAGTCCTCGGCTCGCTTGTTTGAGTTCAGTCAGGATTAGAGTGCCGTGGGACTAGGTTCATTGGCCCAACTTGGAGCAGCGTGTGTACAGCGAGTTCCAAAATCCCCACCTAGCGTGAATCGGTGAGAGGTTCAGCGTGTGTGGCAGCGTCCATCCTCAGCAACGACGCCCAGTTCATCCTGCTTAGCCCACTCCCTGACCAGTATTTCTTTTTGTATTTTCCTGGGTTTAAGAGTTTAGCTTTTGAGTGAGCGAGTGAGTGTGTTCTCCTTATTTTGAATTCATTTTGAAACATGTAACGTAAATTTAACTCACTGTAATCAATAAATTAACAGTTCTTTTTCTTGAGCTTAATGTAATGTATTACTCGTGTTTTATTTCTCTACATTAAGCTTTTTTCACTTATCGCTCCTAGTTTGCATAAACATTTTGCATTATTCATAACTGGTACTTAGGCCAGTCCTTTTTATTAACCTAAATCCGTTGTGCAACTTGGAGTTAATGCACCAGCAAGAATCTGCTTATCATTCATAGCATTAGTTATTGATTGTCAGGGGTGGAGTCACTTTCTCGTGAGGCTAGCAGTACTAACAAACAGCATTTGTGAGTAAGTAGTCTCTGCTGTGTACTGCTGAGAAAGTAAATAAATTCTCATCCTTAGAGAATCGGCGCAGTAAGTCGGAATAAAGGATCAATCATTGGTTGATTTTCACAAGTCAATTCTTTGTCCATATTTACAACCAACATTTTAAAGTATCAAGTAATATAAAATTCACAAAAAAAATGTGACATCTGGCGACCTCATTCCAGAATATTAACTCCTAGCTTTAAAGTTATTCACGAGATAATACTCACTCACTCATACTTAGGTATTTTTCATTAAAGTCTATAGGCACTATCTTACTGGTGATCATTGATTCATTTCTATTAAAATTACATAATAGTTTTCATAGTCACTTGTTTGTTTAACCCACCCCGTCCCGGAGACGTGAATTCACGTCCTCACATGATGTGCACTCATATTCCGGAGACTTAAATTAATGCGGCAACATTGCAAGGTCCCTAATTTGCACAATTTTCAATTTTCGCGAGTGATTTTTGGCACGTATACACTGGACACCTTCCTCTACAAGATGCCAGGCAGGGACAATGCCTTACCCAGCATGACCTCCTCCACCCCCTGCATGCCCTTTTCTCAGCAATTCACCTGTTATCAGTGACCTGGCCAGTAAAGCCATGTCATGCCATGGTACGAAATTCAGGGCCAGAGTGATTCCCCAATCGATGACAATGTGGAGGACAAACATTAGAGGAAGAAACAGTCAGAAATGATGATCAGGTAATGTGGAATAAAAAGTCAGGAATGGTGATGAGTTAGTGAGTGAAATAATGCTTATAATGCCTATATTACTGTTTGAAAACCAATATACTCTCGTACTACATATAAATTTGTACCAAATAAATAAATAAATACCGTTTATGAGTGGTATGGAATAGTTATCCTCCCATAGAACTCGTTTTCTTTGCAGCCAGCCTGATAGAAAACCCTGTAAGGTAAGGAGGTACTCCTACCTGGATCGAGTATTTTAAACCTTAGGTGAGCGATTTCTCTATGAATTTTGGATGTTTCTCACCAAAAGCGGATGTTGAAACCAAAAAAAAAAAAAAAAAAGGTCCAAAAATGTCGGGACCGGGGCGTACCACTGTCCAGAAAACGTCGGGATGGAGGGGTTAATTTTCTTTCTTTACCATTTTAACTATATAAAACTGGTCACCACTAAGCTGTGCCTATATTCTTTAATCTCGATTATTGGCATCTTTCTCTGCAAAACAGCAGTCAGTACTTGGTCACTAGTTCACTCAGACTGAGGTAGCATCATGTCTACCGACGTCTGTGTTAAGGAAGCTAAAGATATTGGGCTTAGCAACCCCAAAGAATTTAAAGAGTATGTCTTCTCTTGGCTTAGTCACGAGCAGCAACGTGAGAATGATGCTCGTGAAGAGCGTCGAATTCAGCGTGAGGAACGCGAGAGAGAACGTGAACATGAACGAAAACAATGTGAACTCGAGTTAGAACAAGAGCGACAACATCACAAATACGAGCAAAACAATGCAAACTCGAGTTAGAACACGAGCGAGAACAATGCGAATACAAGCGTGAACAACAAGAGAGAGAACGAGAACAAGAACGTGCTGAGCGAGAAGCACGCCAAAAATATGAACCTGAAATGTTGAAGCTCGAACGAGATTCCTTGGCTTCGGACTACAGCTGGCCCAAGCTCCACGAGTGCTATCCCTGCACATATTATGGCGACCCCACACATCAAGCTTCCTCCATACAAGGAAGGTGAGCAAATCAAGCCATACATAGCTCGTTTTGAAGACATGGCTCAGCTTTACCAGCTGGATGATGCAGCTAAGCGGCTTCCATTCCTTAGCTTGTTTGAGGGCCCTGCTCTCGATATTCTCCACATAATTCGTGGAGACAATCTCATGTATGAGATGATGAAGGCCGCACTCGTCAAAGCGTACGGTCTCACAGTTGACAACGCCAAGAGTCAGTTCATGAGGGCGCGTTTACAGGAAAAAGAGACTGCCGTTCAGTTTCTTGACCGGCTTACTGCTTACTTAGATGAGTGGATGGAGAAAGATGAAACTCCTTCCACGCATGAGGGGATAATCGACCTTATGCTGCGCACGCAGCTAGAAAAGTCGTGGCCTACTGAACTAATGGCTCAGCTTAAGATCTGCCAGGTAAGGGATGCCAGCCAAATGGTGGAGAAGGCTGATGCATTCTTCACTGCATACGGGTATCAAACTCGTAAGCAGCATACCTGGAACAGGAAAGCTGATAAATCTGGGAAACCGTCTCAGACTGAACCCCAGCAACAAGGCCGTTCTCAGAATAATGGCCAAGGTCCAAAACCGCAGAGGAAGGACCAGGGGCAAAACACCCAGAAACCTGAGTGGAAGGGGTACAACAGGTACCCTAACCAACAGCAGTATCAGCCACGCAACCGACCGTCGGGACTGTCCTTTTCAGCACCAGCTCAAGTCAATAGGAGGCGGGATGTGAACACAGCCTTCATTCCTCAGCAGGAGCACGGTGGTCACGTCCCTACCAGTACGGGTACTTCCCCACAGTTCACTAGTCCCTCAGCGACAGTGAACACTCCTCCACAGGTGGCCAATTTTCCATCTCCTCAGACAGTGAGTACAACCCCTCAAGCATCTAATTCTCAGGGAACCATGTTTGCCGCATCATTTATTCAGCAGCCTCATGAGTGGCTGGCTGCTTCCTCCACAGGCCCTCCCACAGGTGACAGTGCCTTCCTTGTTCAGCCAGGGTTTGTGGGAGACATTCCTGTGAAGGTCCTGAGAGACAATGGTTCCTCAGGTTGCTCTGTCAGGCAGAGTCTAGTTCGGCCTAAGCAGTACACAGGTCGACAGATCCAAGCTAACCTTATTGATGGATCAGTGAGATTGTTCCCTGAGGCACATATCCAGGTGGCATCTCCATTTTACACTGGTACGACAGTTGCAGTTGTCATGCCAGAACCTTTGTTTAACCTTATCATAGGCAATATTCCCGGTGCCAAGGATAGTTGCACTGAAGCTGATGCTACTCAGACTTTGGCTACAGTAACACGAGCCACGGCTGAGGCTCCAATCTGTGTCACCCCAGTGACCATTGAATCACTGCAAGATCTGATGTGTAGCCAAGTTGTTGTTCAAGAACAACACTCTGACCCGACACTTGCTGCCGTGCAAAAGAAACAAAAGGGTAGAGTGATAAAGTATTCACGGTGAGGTCAAGCCAAGTTCCTTCACAAACAAGGACGGCTGTACCGTGAGTCACGAACACCCCAGGGCGAGGTTCGACTGCAGTTTGTCGTTCCCGTTAACTACCACCTAGCAGTGTTAGAATGGGGTCATTGTTCAGCGTCAGGAGGTCGCCTGGGCAAAAGGTAAACCCAGGGCCACATCCGTGCTGACTTTTTCTGGTCAGGGATGGGACGAGAGATAGATAATTTTGTGTGTTCCTGCAATGTGTGTCCACGTACCACTAAACAGGGACATGTCCTTCCTGTGCTGTTTGAAACAAAACCTGTAATATCTGAGTCAGTTGAGAGACAGGGCAGTGGTGAAGTGAGTGCAGACCTGACATCTCACCTGTTGGCCCCACAGGACACAGTCTGTCCAGGGCATGTACATACATATGCACCATAAGTTAAGGGGGAAGTTCGAGAACGCCGCAGAGACAGTCCGAGGCTGTGCATGAATTACCTTGTGGAACGTCTCGAGGTGTGGGCCTCTCTGAGGATTCCCGGAGAATGCACATTATCCACATAAGTGTTCACACCCACGGTGGGTGTTAAAATGTGACCTGCCCGAGATTGCATAGGGATTCTCAGCTTCCTGTCATTAATCGTAAGTGTAGAGTTAGTTTAACCAGTAAACTGGGTTCCATTAGCGAATCGCAGCGTTTGATGTCCTGCACAGATGCCCAGCCTTTTCGCTCATGACCATGTTCCCTGGTTAATTTAGCGAATTGCAGTGTTTGATGTCCTGCACAAACGCCCAGCCCTTTCACTAATTAGGTTTAGGGTTTAACCAGTAAACAGGGTCAGCGTTTGATGTCCTGCAGAGACACTTTGACTACGTTACCTGGTTAATAATGTAAGAAGTGTACTTGTTGTAACATAATTACTGATTGCTAGGCAGAGAGAGAGAAATGACACTTTTGATACGCCACCTTGATTGCTTTCACAGGTGCAGCTGGCAGGTGCAAGATTGTCGTACAGAACAGCTGATTGTCCCTGAATCATGCTGCCGCCTCTTCTCTTCTGCCTCGTCGTCATCATTTACTATAAATTTGTATTACATGATTTTACACGTAGGTACAGTTACACCACAACTGTCACACCTACTCCATGTATTAAATACATCACGCTACATAACAATTAGTTGTTAATGTAAATGTAGCCAACTTTTCACTCAGCTTGACCTGAGTACAGGATTTTTCACCATCGTCACGGAGTTTTTTCCTCGAGCTTGCTTCTATTAATGTAAATACGATTTTTTTTTCGCTCACTGGTGACTGTGACTTTCTCCTGCAGCAGGATAGCACACACACCACAGTGTGAATCTTGTGTGACTGAGTTAGGATTTATATGTATGTAAATTGAATTTTGTTTTTCCTGAGGGAAAAAAAAAATGATTTTGATGGGGCGTAATGTCACGAGTTGGCGCGATTCTCTATCTAAATAAACTCGTGACATTGAACTTCGGTGGGAAACCGTGAATTCTAGTGGAATCCCAGTATCAGTCAACCGCCACCTATTCACCCGATCGGGAGTGTTTTCAGAACATGTTTCATAAGTGATTGTCCTTGTGCGCGACATTAGCACTTTTGCTGAGTGATTTATTATGGGCATGTTTCGCTCACTCTCTTTCCGTTAGCCGTTACCATGTTAAGACTCCATATTATATTTACAAATCATACTAGATAGATAGATAAATAGACAGATAGACAGCTCTATGCGAGCCTGGGAATGGGAAATGATCTTGCAAGTTACACTGAGGAAAAGCTGACGACAGATTACGAAGTAGCCAGTCAGGAGATGATGCAGTTAGTTTGTCAGCAATACACCAGGTGAACACACATACACACATACTCACACACAGGCTTCTAGAACTTTCCAACCACAGGGAACACACGTGACACGACTCCTGTTTCACCAGAATTTAGGAAAGAGAGCTCAGAAGGAGAGAGGCCATAGAAGCGGCAGGGAGTGGGAAGAAAGGCTTAGCAACTTGGAAGAGAGAGAGAGAGAGAGAGAGAGAGAGATAGGGAGATAGCTAGCGGGACTCTACTTAACTTACCTCGTGTGTGAGACTTTGTTAATATTTCCAAGACAAATAAAAATAGTCCCATATTATTCTTTACCTCTCCTGTCATTGCATGACAAATGGGAAAGAAGCTTATCTACTTACAAAGCTACTCAAGTATAACAACCGCTCGTCCACAAGTCTAATATATATAACTTCTCTACAAGTAACTACAAAGTCTTTTTAAGACAACCAGATAGCGGCTGGCCTCAGTCGTCACCTCGCTTGTTTGAGTTCAGTCAGGATTAGAGCGCTGTGGGACTAGGTTCGTTGGCCCAGCTTGGAGCAGTGTCTGTACAGCGAGTTCCAGAATTCCCACCTAGCGTGAATCGGTTCATCCCGCTTAGCCCACTCTCTGACCAGTATTTCTTTTCGTATTTTCCTAGGTTTAAGAGTTTAGCTTTTGAGTGAGTGAGTGAGAGTGTTCTCCTTATTTTGAATTCATATTGAAACATATAACGTAAATTTAACTCATTGTAATCAATAAAATTAACAGTTCTTTTTCTTGAGCTTAATGTAATGTATTACTCGTGTTTTATTTCTCCACATTAAGCTTATTTCACTTATCACTCCTAGTTTGCATAAATGCTTTGCATTATTCATAACTGGTACTTAGGCCAGTCCTTTTTATTAACCTAAATCCGTTGTGCAACTTGGAGTTAATGCACCAGCAAGAACCTGCTTATCATTCATAGCATTAGTTATTGATTGTCAGGGGTGGAGTCACTTTCTCGTGAGGCTAGCAGTACTAACAAACAGCATTTGTGAGTAATTAGTCTCTGCTGTGTACTGCTGAGAAAGTAAATAAATTCTCGTCCTTAGAGAATCGGCGAAGTAAGCCGGCATAAAGTATCAATCATTGCTTGATTTTCACAAGTCAATTCTTTGTCCATATTTACAACCAACATTTTAAAGAATCAAGTAATATAAAATTCACAAAAACCCCGTGACAGTGATTCCCCAATCGATGGCAATGTGGAGGACAAAGTTTTTGTAGCATTAGAGGAAGAAACAGTCAGAAATGATGATCAGGTAATGTTGCCAAAAAAGGTCAAATATGTTGATGCGTTTGGTGAGTGAAACAATGCTTATATTGCCTATATTACTGTGTGAAAACCAATGTACTCTCGTACTACATATAAATGCATACCAAATAAATAAATAAATACCGTTTATGAGTGGTATGAAATAGTTACCCTCCCATAGAACTCGTTTTCTTTGGAGCCAGCCTGATAGAAAACACAATAATGTAAGTGGTACTGCTACCTGTATCAAGTACTTTAAACTCCAAGTGAGTGACTTCTCCATGAATTGTTGATGTTTCTCACCTAAAGCAGAAGTTTGAGCCAAAAATTTTTTTTCCAAAATTGGTCTGGATTGGAGGGACTCAGTGGTGGAAAATCGGTCGGGATGGGGCTGGTTAACATCCCTGAAATTACAAATAAACTACCTCCCCTACAAGTATGAAGGAATGTTGCCTCCGTTGCATTATTTTACAGATATTTTTATGGCAAATGCTCAGACGAAGTTGCCTCCATGGTGCCACCTCTCCATGCCTTCCCTCGTGCTACATGGGCATCTGGTAGTGCTCATGACTGGAATGTCACTCAGTCAGATTGCAGAACTTCTGCCTATCAGAATTCTTTTATTCCCCGAACTGCATCTCTCTGGAATTCGCTTACTCAGAGTTGTTTTCCTCCAAACTTCAACTTACAGCTGTTCAAGTCTAGCTGTTACAGATATTTTATAAACAGAGGACACCAGTAATCTGCTGTATGGATTATTTTGTTTCCTTCCTCTATTCTATTTTATATATAAATATGGAGCCTCTGTGGTACAGTGGTAAAGTGTGTGTTTTCGCACACTAAAGAACGAGGGTTTGTGCCCCGCCAGGGTTGTAAACGTTGGGAGTGTTGTTCTGGCCACGTACTACATTCGTGTACATCACGGGTGCTGTGGTTGAACCAGTGTCACATACTATAAAGTATGCTTGCACCCAGTCGGCTTGCGCAGGCCGATTACACTTGGTTCACAGACTACACACACATCCAAAGCCACTCCAACACTACAATACACTTACAAACACTTCTCACCCTCCATACAATCCCTACAAGACAGCCTACTCCACTTGGTAGAGATACATTGGCTGTATCATCCCTGTTTCGGTTGGGATACGCCGGTCCTGCAATGGACACTCAAACGGCTGATATATATATATATATATATATATATATATATATATATATATATATATATATATATATATATATATATATGAGTATATATATATATATATATATATATATATATATATATATATATATATATATATATATATATATATATGAGTATATATATATATATATATCGATAGATAGATATGTATATATATAAATATATATATATATATATATATATATATATATATATATATATATATATAGATAGATAGATAGATAGATAGATAGAAAGATAGATATGAACATATATATATATATATATATATATATATATATATATATATATATATATATATATATATAAACAACTAGGCTGCTTCCCCCAAAGAAAGGGAGGTAGCTGAGACAGGACGACACACTCCCCATTTACTTATCCATTTAAACACATTCTTTCGCATCTTAGCCCCAAAGGGGAGAACGGACAGATCCTCACCGCACCACACCGCACAAGGGTCAACTGCGCAATGCAATCAGTGACATCCACAGCAGGGCCCGACAGCAGAACTGGTTTACCCCTGCCACATCATAACAGACCCATCCCCTTACCCGCACCTGACCTGACTAGCTGATCAGACCAAATGTGGGAGAATATCCCCTCAGGGCTGCATCATCACTTATTCATTCACAATTTCTCTCCATTTATTTCTGTCACGCATAGCCACTCTTCCTTGCTCAACAGACATCCCTCTCGCATCGAACGCTCTCTTCACACTGTCCATCCATCCTATTCGTGGTCTTCCTCTCAGCCTTACACCTCTCACATCAGATCTAGTTATCTTTTTAACCAATCGCTCATTATCCATTCTCTCCATATGCCCAAACCATCGCAACACCCTCTGCTCAACTCTACCAGCCATCTCCCGAACAACTCCAGTTCTCCTTCGCACTTCATCATTTCGCACCCGATCCATACGCGTCACTCCACACATACTCCTCAGACACCTCATCTCCATTACATTCAAACTTTTCCTCTCTGCTACACCCATATTCCCAGTTTCAGCCCCATATAACGCAGTCGGTACCACAACACCCTCATACAGCCTTCTCTTTACATCCATTCTAAGCGAACGACATTTAAACACTTTTTTCATTCCTCCCAGCACCTTTCCTACTTCATTTATTCTAAACTTCACTTCTGCATCTATTCTTCCATCCACAGCAACATGTGACCCTAGATATTTAAAACAATCTACCTCCTCAAGCAACTCACCATTCAAAACTATATTCATTCCCCTACCATCTACCAACCACGTACACTTCATCACTTTACTCTTATTCTCATTTACTTTCAATTTCCTCCTTTCACACACCCTTCTAAACTCCTCTACCAACTGTCTCAATCTCTCCTCTGAATCAGTCACCAGTGCAGTATCATCTGCAAACAGCAGCTGCTTCAGATTCCACTCTCCACCATCAACGTTCACCAGACTCAGACCTCCACCAAAATCTCTTGCATTTACCTCCCTTACAACACCATCCATATAAATATTAAACAACCAAGGTGACATCACACATCCCTGTCGCAGCCCCACTCTCACGGGAAACCAATCACTCACAGCATTTCCCACTCTTACACACGCTCTACTATTTACATAAAAACTTTTCACCCCTTTTAGTAACCTACCATCAAGTCCATACAATCTTAAAACAGTCCACAAAGCCTCCCTATCAATTCTATCATACGCTTTCTCTAAATCCATAAATGCCCAAAACACATCCTAGCCTTTCGCTAAATACTTTTCACACACTTGTCTCACAGCAAACACCTGATCAACACATCCCCTCCCTCACCTAAAGCCACACTGCTCATCACCAATCACTCCCTCTGTACCCTCTCTAACTCTCATAATTAACACTCTACCATACACCTTACCTACAACACTCAACAGACTTATACCCCTAAAGCTAGTACATTCATACTTATCACCCTTGCCTTTATACAACGGGACCACACAAGCATTTGCCCAGCCAATTGGCATCATACCTTTCTCAACGCACACATTCAACAATCTTACTAACCAGTCAACAATAGTAACTCCACCACCCTTCAGGCATTCCACAGCACACCCATCCATACCTGCAGCTTTCCCTGTTTTCATCTCCTTTACTGCCTTCTCCACTTCCTCCTTCGTGATCAATGAATCATTTAACTCTCCCAACACATTTATTCCTTGCACCCTTCTATCCGCCACAATCTCAGCCACCCTTTCCTCCTCTACATTTAACAATCTTTCAAAATACTCTGCCCATCTCTTCCTTACTGCATCCATTTCAATTAACATCCTTCCATCCTCTGATTTTACTCGTTCTTCCTTCCCAGACTCTCCCTTTCGCACCCTTTTCACCTCCTTCCAAAACATTTTCTTATTCTGTTGAAAATTATCTGTCAGCCGCCTACCCCACCTCTCATCTGCTGGCACTTTAGCATCACGCACAGCCCTTCTCGCTCTATTCCTCTTTTCCTTATACCTTTCATATGACATCTCATCCTTCCTCTGCAGCCACACTTCATTTGCACGTCTCTTCTCAGCCACAGCCATACTTACTTCCTCGCACCACCATTCACTTCCTTTTCTTACACCACCACCCACACGTCTCACACCACACACCTCTTCTGCATGCCCCACCACAGCACTCTTAAACAACTGCCATTCCTCCTCCACGCTGCCATTTTCCTGATCTTTCACTGCGTTCCACTCATCTTTCAATTTCTCCTGATACTCTATCCTTTTCTCCCTTTTATCCAACTCACTCACTTTCAAAACCTCCCTGCCACACCTAACCCTCCTAGCTCTCACCCATCTCTTACCTACTCTTAACTTTCCCTCCACCAGGTAGTGGTCAGACATACCTCCACCCTCCCCTCTCAGAACTCTCACATCCAACAATCTTCCTATTACATTCCTAGACACAACCACATAGTCCATCAAAGCTCTATCAACAACCCTTCCACCCTCCTGTCTGACCCATGTATACTTATAAATATCTTTCTTCTCAAACAGCTTGTTCCCAATCACCATCTCTCGCTCAACACACATCGTATCATTTGTTCCCCATTTTCATTTCTTCCAGGCACACCATGCATACCAACTACACCTTCAACTGCTACATTTCCCACTCTAGCATTCAGATCTCCCATCATTACCACATTCACATTCGCTCCAAAACTTTGCAGACACTCATCAACATCATTCCAGAAAGACTCCCTCTCTTGTTCATCCCTTTCACTACCAGGCCCATATACACTCACAAACACCCACAACTCACGTTCAAATTTCGCTTTCACCCACATCAGTCTGGATGACACCTCCTTCCATTCAATCATACATTGCTGTACTTCCGGACTCACTAACAAGGCCACACCTTCTCTTGCCCTTCCTCTATCAACACCTGACAATCTTCCATTCACACTTCCAAACATAGATTCCCCCGTCCCTTTCATCTTCGTTTCACTCAAAGCTAACACATCCAACTTTCTTCTCACAAACATTCTCCCAATCTCCTCCCTTTTAGCCTCAATCGTACTACATCCACGCACATTCACAGACCCAATCTTCAGGGTACGGGGATAACTCCATCCCCCATCCCTTTCTCTGGCCTGTCTCTTTTTAGGAACTAAAAAACAGAGGAGGGGGTCCCTAGTCCCCTCACCCCGCCCCTTTTAGTCGCCTTTTACGACACGCAGGGAATACTGTGGCAGTATTCTTCCTAATACAACCTGGCAGCAGAGTAGTAGTACCACCCCATATATATATATATATATATATATATATATATATATCATCGTCATCATCATCAGCCGTCTGAGTATCCACTGCAGGACCGGCCTATCCCTACCAAAGTGGTGACGATACAGACAATGTATCTCTACCAAGTGGCTTAGGCTGTCTAGTAGAGATTGTATGTAGGGTGAGAAGTGCTTGTAAGTGTAATTGTAGTGTTGGAGTGGCTTTGGATGTGTGCGTAGTCTATGAACCAAGTGTAATCGGCCCGCGCAAGCCGAGTGGGTGCAAGCATACTTTAAAGTAAGCGACACTGGTTTAACCACAGCACCCCTTGTGTCCGCCAATGCAGTAAGTGGCCAGGTGAACACTCCCAAAGTTTATTACCCTGGCGGGTCGCGAACCCTGTATCAAACGCACACTCTACCACTGTACCACAGAGGCTCTCTCTCTCTCTCTCCGTATATATATATATATATATATATATATATATATATATATATATATATATATATATATATATTTATATTTATATATATATATATATATATATATATATATATATATATATATATATATATATATATATATATATATATATATATATATATATATATATATATATATATATATATATATATATATATTTACTTTCACTCCCTCTCGCTCTAGCTCGGGGTCACTGAATCTTTTAGAGAGAGAGAGAGAGAGAGAGAGAGAGAGAGAGAGAGAGAGAGCCATAGTTGGGGTGCGGGTAGAAAAAGAAATTAGATGCAACTATGGAATGATGATACGATAGTTAGTGGGGTGAGGAAGAGAGGGAAGAGGGATAACATAAATTAACTGACATGATGATGGAAACTGACAGTAAGTGGAAGGAAAGGGAACAGAGATAAGAAAGAATAAAAATACAAAAAACAAAATTAATCTTGGAAGGGGAGGAAGAAAAATATAACAGAAGTTAAAAACAGAAAGAGGAACAGCCAAAACAAATAAATGGAAAGAGATGTAAACTGACAATCTAATAGTGTCATTAAAAATAAAGGAATGGAAAGAGAAATAAAAGATAATGAAAGTCAGAACTTAGACTGGGACACTGTTTTTTTTATATTTTTTGTTTGTTTGCATAATAAGTTTGTCATACTGCAAGGCAGTCCAGGTATAGATAGAATGGAATAATTTGTACAGTACTTTTGTGGGATGAGAGAAAGGACAATCGTCAAAAGCTGAAGATTATAAGCACAAAATGGAAATGAAATTATTTACTTCTTCAGTTACTTAAAGGAAAGCGTGGAGAACAGGGAAATATCGATGATATTGTATACGATACCGTAACAGGCTCTGAGAAATTAAGTCAGCCATGTGCAAAAAAAAAGTTCTGGCGGAGATAATATTCATTTAGGAGCGACGAGACAAAACAGAAGAGGAGAACGGAAAATAATAGGAAAACGATGGAAGCTTAAAAGATGCTAAACCCCTTGTATCCAGCATCGTACTATTTTATTTTTCCAAACTCCGAAAGATTTTAATCATCTGAGGATGGTCTTTTTCGGAGTAGGAGAATTGAATATAGTTTTCATTGACCACTTCACTACAGCAGAACTCCCTTCGGACGTGTGCGATGTTTATAACATAGTCTTCGGCATCTGATAATTCAGGATCAGTGAGAATGATAATAATATATGAGAATGGTACAAAGTGATAAAGCTTGATAGTATATGATATAGTGAGAATGCCTGTGTGTGATATACTGCAGAGTGATAAGTGATATAGCGAGAACGTTATACTGTGAGAATGATATAGTGAATGGTTATGAGGAAATGAACATAAACAGGCGACAAGAGGATAGTATGTGAGTATCCAGTCAAATAAACAATCACAGACTTACGTAGACCGAATAGACTAAAACACAATTTTAGGAGAATCCAAGGTAAGCTTCAATACTTTTTTTTTTGTTTTTAGATTACCAGGAAAGAATAAATATTGATAAAGAAAACAGAGAGAAGAAAATTCTAGAAAAAAAATAGACAGTGCTGATCGTTGTTGTTCATTGCCTAGAAATAGATAAACATGTCATTCTTGGTGAGAAGAGCCAAAGAAAGTAAGAATTTATGTATCTGTATGAGGAACATTATGTGCATATAGAAAAAAAAAACACACATTTAACATGAAAATGTATATATTCAAAAGGCATAGTAGGAGGAGAAACCGGAATTAACGTAGCACAGATTGACAGCAAAGTGTGTGTGTGTGTGTGTGTGTGTGTGTGTGTGTGTGTGTGTGTGTGTGTGCTAGAGATAGGGCATTGAACATGTCTCCATGATATACATGGGATGAAAGGAAGAACAAGAAGAGAGTACAGTACAAGAATGGATGGAAAATAGACCGTAAATCAAAGTGGAGGAAAGAAAATGCGATGAAAGGTGAGTGGGTGACCTGAATATATAAGGATAAAAAGAAAGGGAGAATAGGAAAGAGGAAGATTGGATGGTACCTTCTGTGTGTGTGGGGAGGGGAGGGCAAAGAAATGAGAACCTCTGATGTGTAAGGGATGAAAGGAGATTGAAAAAGGCAGGGAAACGATAAGGGAGAGTCAAGAAGTAGGAGTATGCACGGGAAGAGGGGACGGCCATGTGTGTAAAATATATGCTTGCAGTGGTGTATAGGAGAGGAGAATGTTTGAGCAGGTGATTGGTGTGCTGACTGGAGAGGAAAGGAAAGAAAGCAGAAAGTGTGTGTGTGTGTGTGTAGGAGAGAGAGAGAGAGAGAGAGAGAGAGAGAGAGAGAGAGAGAGAGAGAGAGAGAAGGTGGAGTGGTAGTTTTAACTTCTACAGCGAGTAAGATTAATAGATTATATTCGGCGCTGAGTGTGTGGTTGTAGGTACGTAAGAGGAGGGGTAGGAAAGGAAAACACTACAGTCTTCCTTTTCAGCTCCTCGCCAGCCTGTTCACTCAGGGATCAGACTGAGCAGAGTCGGCGGTTTAGCGTACCTTTCTCCACTATCAGTTTTCTCGCTGCCTTCTACCACCATGTCTCATAATCCAGGTTTTGAAATGGTAGTGTGCACTGACGAACTAAAATCCTACGTTCACTCTGCTACGTGGAGATAACACTCACCCAAATGCCAACCTGGAGAACCTGTTTTACTACTGACAGTCCTGACGGTGGGAAATGAAGACGGCTGAGCTATATGGCAATTGACAACAAGAGTCTTAAGTCAGAACAATCAATTATTTTTAATTATTAAACCCTTCTCCTGTGTACGACACGCAAGTGTCTAATTTACAGTCCAGCCCCTATTTCCTCTCCAAGTACACACACACACACACACACACACACACACACACACACACACAGGTATACACCATGGGTATAAAATGGGAGTTAGGTAGTGAACTGTATATGAATACTGTGAAAGCACTGGGACACAGGTTAATCATTTAGCTACATTAAATACGTCCAAAATAGTACAATGACGAACCAAAGAAAGTTAAAAAGACTGGATGCTCCACTGAGCCGCTTTAAACAGTGTCAGAGACGGGATGTTGTTTAATTAACTCCTTTTAATGGATCACAGGTTATGCAAACAGTCAGACAATGATCACCAGATTTTACACATAGTACATATTTCCTTCATAGTTATTGACGTATACCTTTTACTACATAATAATAATACACATATGTACTTTTTTCCAGCATCAATACAAACATTTCTGGTCATCAGTTTTTTACGTAGGATAGATATCTCGAGCACACTGACAACATAAAACAAAGAGGGAGAGAGAATACTTGAAAAATCCGAAGAAATATGCTCACTGGAGGTGTTGCAAACAAAAGTGATTTTGGAGCACTGGCTTACTGAAGATTAAACAAAAAATTGATAGATATAAAATATTCTGCAGTTTTGCCTTGCCATTCTTCTAACGATTATTATGTTTTACTTTTCCTACCGTTAGAGGATTATATTCAGCTCAGAACAGTTGTTGTGAAAATGTAAATGCTGGTAATGAAGTACCGGTATGCTAGCAGTCAATGGATACACAGACATTTTTTTTTTTCTTTTTTTTTAAGTGTCGTGGAAACTTAACTTGGTTCAGCTGTCCAACACTAAGAAGCAAACACTGTATCATTCGTGTTGGGAACCTACAGGACAGCTTCATGGGGACAGTGCTTGTCTGTGTTCAACGGGTCTACTTGGTCAGGCAAATCGGAGTTAAGCAACAACATCAGGTACACTACCAAAGGTGAACACTTCCTTCTGAAGCATCAATAACTTCAACATCATTTTCATACATAATATTCCTTCATTAATAATAATTTAAATGTAACTATCATTTACAACATCATCTGCCATCTACATCTACCATAACGCCAAGAACATCTGTGCCAGTATATTAGCCATATCGCCTGCAAAATCAATACCTTCAAGAACAATACCCTCGTCATCAGTGCCACTGCAATATCAATTCGTGCAACATCACTGGCGTTGAGGCAACACGCTCAAAGCAATAAACCCTACATCCTGATATTCCCAGATTGGCTTAGTCAGAATTATGTCGCTTAATTTGTGACCGTGCGAACCGGAATCGAACCTTCAACAGTACACAGTTTCTGGTGGTTATTCCAGTTTCCATTGTGAGTAATGGTGTGGGGTGACAACAGTGATCTTAATAATGTAAATAAACTAAATATAATATTAATCCACAATTGAGCCGCGTTTTCGCGGGCCGCTTTGGACCGCTTTCGACCAGTCTGCACCGGTCTAATTGTCTCGCCAGAACAGCAATAAGACCTGTCTAAACCGGTCAATACCCGTCTAAAAGCCTCACGAAAACACGGCATTAGTCGGGGCAGTTCTCTTCACTTTTATCATTCTTTTTCTGTGTGTGTCCTCCTATCTTCCTATTTCTCCCATCCTTCCTGTCATTTTTATTACTCATCTTCCTTTTCAGGTGGCCTTACATTGATTGACAATCCTAATGGTTTCCTATTAAGTCAGAAAACCATTTACAACGCTGGCTGGTAACTGTATAACCAATCCAGACATGTTCCCCACGTGTCATGAAGTGGGTTGGAGGAGATTTTTTTTGCCCCTTTCCGCAAAACAACTAACTCAAGGACAAACTGCAACCCCTTACAGGTTTATGGCGTCTGACTGCGGATACATACTGAAGATAGAAAAGTAATTTTATTCCCCTACGAGAGAGTCATAGGAGTCATCTCATTGTCAGAACCACTCGAGCCAGTCTATTCCACTGAACACCAGACGATTTTGTGGATGTGAAACTGAATAGCCGGAGCCTAAGAGTGTTAGGTAAATAATGCACGAAAAATTACACCAAATATCCACATAAGTAACTCCGCTTCCAGAATCAGGTATTAACTACGGGTGACATTAAGGTAATTCAGATGAATCACAGAATGACCCACCTAGAATTACAGGTAACAAGACAAGTGATGTCCATTTACCCAGGTTTCAGCAGAGATCCAGCCATATAATCCTGCTTCCAGAGAGGATAAAGATTAAGACTGAAAATATACAATAGTTATACATTAAACTAATCAAGGTTCCACGAATGACAGTAATCTACAATCCAACCAGGCAATCTTGCTTCCAGTGTGGATAATGCATAACTATGAAAATCAGATTATCCAAGGTAATTACAGAGTGATCCAGTCTGGTACTGTGTGTTCGGAATTTATAGTGGAAAATGAAAGAACAGATCCAAATATATAATCTGGGTCCCAGGACAGTTCCAGCCAAGTAATCCGGGTTCCAGCACAGATCCAGCTAAGTAATACAGGTTTCAGAACAAAGCCAATAAGGCAATCCAGGTACCAGAACAAAGCAAACAAGATAAACCAGGTTCTAGAACAAATACAACAGGGTGATCCAGGTTCCGGAACAAATCCAACAAGGTAATTCAGGTTCCAGCGCAGATCCAACAAGGTAATCCAGGTTCCAGCAGAGACCCAGCCAAATAATCCAGGCTCCAGCGCTGATACAGAATGCTTACATCTTCAGTACGATGATACACACGCTCACATGTGTGTGTGTGTGTGTGTGTGTGTGTGTGTGTGTGTGGTTTGTGTGTGTATTAATTTCTTACTCTCTATGTACAGTATACTTAAGCTCAAGATTGGCTTCTCTGAGTACTGAATAATGTATACATAATTATATCTGTATCTAAATCTGTTTGTCTATCTACCTGTCTCTCTATCTATCTATCAATCTATCTATCTATCTATCTATCTATATACAGTATATATTTATCTGTCTGTCTCTATCTATCTATATATCAGTCTGTCTGTCTCTGTCTGTCTGTCTGTCTGTCTGTCTGTCTGTCTGTCTCTCTCTCTCTCTCTCTCTCTCTCTCTCTCTCTCTTCTATTCTATTTATCTATTGCCAGACGCCTTAATCCCGTAAGGGGTGGCCACAAACAAATCGCCTCCACGTCGCCCTGTCCCCCGCCATGTCACTGCCCTGCTCTCAACTCACACCCCCTTCTCTCATATACCTCTCCACTCCATACCTACATCTCATCCTCGGCCTCCCCCTCCCTCTCCCCCCTGCCACCTCACTCACATACATTCTCCTCGTCAGTCTCTCACCCTCCATCCTCTCCACATGGCCAAACCACCTCAGTGGGTTCCTCCTATCGTTCCTATCACATCCACATCCACACCACAACGCTCCTTTATATCCTAATTTGTCAGCCTGTCTCTCCATGTGACTCCAGAGGCTCCTCTTAAATAACTCATTTCCACTGCTCTCACTCTTGACTTGTGTCCTTCCAACAACATTCAAGCTTCACTTCTGTACGTCAAAGTTGGTATCACACTACTGTCATGCAGCATCTTCTTCACTTCCATGCTCACTTCCCTGTTTCATATCACTGCTTTCAAGGAACCAGCAACTGTTCTTCCTTGTTGCACCCTTCAAGCACTTTACCCTCCAAACCTCCATCCTAACTCATCACACTACCCAAGTACTTAAACGTACTCACATTTTCTATTTCCTCACCATCCAACAGCACTCTACATTCACTGACTTCACCTCTCTCAAAGACCATCACTTTACTCTTCCCTACATTCACCTTTAGATTCCTTTTCTTACACACTCTCCCAAACTCATCCATCAAGCCTTGCAGCTCCCCTTTGTCATCACTTAACAACACAGTATCATCTGCAAGCAACAGTACATTGAGTTTCCAAACACTACCTTCTCCCACTAGGGCAACTCCAACATCCACTGCCCTACCTTGTATCTCTTTTATTACCCCATCCATGTACAGATTGAACAACCATGGAGATATGACACATCCCTGTTTCAACCCAACCTTCGAAGAGAAAAATTCACTCAGTTCGCCATCCACATGCACTGCAGCCTTTGCACCATCATACATCCTCTTCACAGCATTCAACAACTTCCCATCCACTCCATATATTCTTAATTCCTTCCACAATCCTTGTCTATCCACCCTGTCATATACTTTTCCCAAATCCATGAAGGACGAATACAACTTCTTTCATTTCTCTAGGAACTTTTCCACTAACGATCTATAAATGAATATCTGATCTACACAATCTTTTCCCTTCCTAACTAATTCCTCTGTTATTTCCCTAACTCTGTCAATATGTATCCTACCATACACTTTTCGTATTATACTAAGAAGACAAATACCCCTATGACTAACACACTCTTTTTTTCTCCTTTTCCTTTGTTCAAGGGAATAATTATACCTGACTTCCAATCCTCTGGGACTCTACCTTCCTCCCAGGCCAATCTGTACATCTTCCATATCCATTCTACTACTATCTCTCCCCCATGCTTCAGCATTTCACCACACACTTTATCAATTCCTGGGGCTTTCCCCAGTTTGACTTTCTTCATTGCTTCCACAACTTCTATCCTACTGAATTTTTCCTCCCTTCTCCCCCCCCTCCTTCTCCCAGGCATTCCCCAGCCACTTATACTCGCATTACTTCCACTCTCTATGTTCAACAATTCCTTAAAGTGTTCTCTCCATCTGTGTGTGTGCGTGTGTGTGTGTGTGTGTATATATATATATATATATATATATATATATATATATATATATATATATATATATATATATATATATATATGTCTATCTATCTATCTATATCTATATCTATCTATCTATCTATCTATATATATATGTGTGTGTGTGTGTGTGTGTGTGTGTGTGTGTGTGTGTGTGTGTGCTGAATAACAGAACAGAGGAAGGAAAAACAAACGAAAGAAACTATAATCCATGCACCAGATTACTGGCGTCCTCCATTCATCAAAATTCTGTAACAGTTGGACTTGAAAAGCTGTAGGTTGAAGTTTATGGTGAAACAACTCTTGGGAAGCGAGTTCCAGAGAGATGCAGTTCGATGAATAAAAGATTTCTGATAGGCAGAAGTTCTGCAATATGGCTGTGTGACATTCCATTCATGAGCGCTACCAGATGCCCATGTAGCACAGGGGAAGGCATGGAGAGGTGGCACAATGGGACGCAACTTCCTCTGAGCATTTACTATAATAATATCTGTAAAATAATGCAAGGGAGGCAACATTTCTTCTTACCTGTGGGGGAGGTAGTTTATTTTTAATAGCAGAGTTATTTATAATTCCGACAGCTTTGTTCGGAAATTTGTCTAGATGTTTTAATGCAACCTCTCCACATCCATTCCACATGAGTGAGCAATATTCTGATTGAGAGCGCACATGACTCTTTAAATTATAGCTAACTGCTCGTCACTGAAGAAGTTACGGACTGTGTACAATAATCCAAGTTTCTTTGAAGCGGTTTTAGCAAGTGATTCGACATGGGAGATCCAGCTGAGGGTATTGTTAAGTGAGACACCGAGAATTTCAATTCTTTTGGAGATAAGACAATTAGTAGCACTGAAGGTAGTATACGAATCTGGAAATATAGGATAAATGCTAATATCTGTCGTCCTCGCAGCCATCGATGTCACATCCCGTCACACTCTGGCTCAGCATGTCCAGGTGCAGTTCACTGGCCCCAGAGATTGACTTATTAATACGGTGCACGGAGAGGTGGGAGGGAGAAAGGGGTAGTAGAAAGAGGGAGGAAGGTTTGAGAGGTGAGAAATGAAGGGATAAGGAGAGAGAACGTAGGGATAAAATGAAGAATAGGAAGGAGGAAAGTGGTCGGTATGAGGAGATAAGTGAGGGAGTGAGGGTAGGAAAAGGTAGATGTGGCCTGGAGGAGGTATGGACAGGATAGAGATGGAAAGGACCTAGAGACAAGAGGCAAAAAGGAAAAAAAAGGTGGGGGATGTGAAGCAAAGAGAAGACTGACGAAACGAGACAGACGGTGGAGAAAAAGAAGAAATATATAAAAGAGGGAAGAGGAGCTAGGAGGGAAAGATGGAGGAAGAAAAGGAAGGAAAAAGTGGTTAGAGATAATTAGAGGGGATTATGGAAGGAGATGATTGCACAAATGAGGGAGACAATGGAGGATAAACTAAAGAGAAAATGCAGTTGAGGAGAGGAGTGAGACCTAAGAGGAAGGAGGAACAGAGAGATGGAGAGAAGTAGGGAAGAGGGGGGGTGGAGAGGGAGCCCGAGAGATTGATTTAGTATTGGACTGAGTCCTAGGCTGCAGAATCTATTAACTTGTTCACGCTGCAGGCCCGCTGGAAAGGGGAAGGGGAGTGAAGGGAAGGAGAAAGAGGTTGGAAGACTGGGAAAGGAAAGAAGGGGTGGTATATCACAGATTTAATGATATTGGTCTATACTCTTTAATTCACTTCTCCCAGCAGTGTAATTACCATACAATTCCCAGACCTTAAGCAGATCAGCCGCATTCTCGATGGCATAGGAGACGTTGTAAATATTTTCACTGCCAATTTAATAGGCACATTATAGTAGAGAAATTATAAACTACTATACTAAATTAAGGCTAATGCCAGAGGAATTTATTCAGCTGAGACACACCCACTGCACCCATATGTTTAAGATCAATAGGATGGCGTCAGTAACGACAACCACGGGACAGCTCTTGCGACACAGTCAATTCATGTGTAACATATGTGTATGTATGTATGTATGTATGTAAATAAAATAATTCAGTGATTCCCAATCTGATTTGGATCAGAAACGGCACATACATTATTTGTAGATCTAGAAAGAAGTGATTCTGTTTTATTGCAGATGAATCAGAGGCCATGGGTGGAGGTCAACGTGCAGGATGCGGCGTTATCTCTTAATGATTGATGCCATCTGGATAATATTTCGCACATACACTGTGTGTCGGGATGGGATGACTTGGATAGATTTGTCTGTAGATCCATTAAATGTCAAGGTTAATCTTGGAGCGAAGCGTTGCTCTGTGTTCTCTGAGTATCCTCTATAGTTTATATTTAATTGACTCCATGTTACGTAACTCCACCCACCAATATCCTCTCTGGTTTATATCTAATTCACGCCATGAATTGACTCCATGCTACGTAACTCCACCCACCAGTATCCTCTCTAGTTTATATTTAATTTATGCCATGCTACTTAACTCCATCCATCAGGTTACAATTTTCTACCCTTCACGATATTCCGCATTACTCTGCCTTTCTAGATACGATCTACATTTCCCCCTTTTTAGTCACTCATACATGATATATTCTTACATTTCTGGTTCTTATGTATTCACACCGTTAAGACGGTAGTATGTTATTCCATCCATCAATTACCTCGCCCGGATGGAGTCCGACGAGGTATTGCTTTTGGTCGAGTTTGTTTGTTTGTTTGTACAGTATGTTTGTTTATTTGTTTGTTTCTGTTTTAGCAAAATTACGGGAAAACGGGTGAATGAAAATACATGAAACTTCCAGGATACATGGGCACTGGTATCTAAAGAAAGTAACTGCATTTTTGACGTAATCGAGTGACTATGAGAGGTCAAAATCAAGGTCACGGATTTTCAGAGGGCTATAAATTGAAAACGGTTGAAGATAGAGATATATACTGTTGGAACATACAGGAAATCGTAATATGGGCTTTCAGTTGGCACCAAGACCTTTGACCGTCAGTGACCTTGAAAGGTCAAACTCAAGGTCACGGATATTCAGGAGACTGCATCTCGAAACTGGTTGAAGTAGAGATATCTACTAGTATCATCAAATAGAAAGTACCATATGGGTTTTTAATTGGTACCTTGACCTTTGACTGTAAGTGACCCTGAAAGGTCAAGGTCAAGGTCACAGATATTCAGGGGACAATAACTCGAAACTCGTTGAAGAAAGAGAATATTTACTATTACCAATATATATTAAATCTCAAGTGGGCTTTCATTTGGCAGCATGACCTTTGACCTTGAGTGACTTTGAAAGGTCAAATGCAAAAGCACGGATTTTCAGAAGGCATAACTTGAAAACATTTGCGCCATTGCTATAGACTTTAATTGTGTACTGACACTAAATGGCGAAAACGAGTCAGTATTTCACGACAATAAAATAATTGCTGTCGGGCGATGTTTGTTGTGCCTGGCACCACTTGGTTTTTATATAATCTTTCCCTGCACGGTATTCAATGTCATTTCTGCTTGTAACTCCAACAGTACAGCGACTTATGTTTTAGTTAAATTCGAGTCATCAGTTGTTATTAATGAGCTTTATAGGAACATTTTCGAACTAGAAAAATTAAATACAACCTTCATGAATCCCATCATTACTAGGGTGCTCTTGAGCTCAATAAAACCGTCAAGTAAAACCAAAATTAAAAATAGAATTTACGTCCTTGAGCTGCAGGAGTTTAGGCTATGACATACAATGCCACTCTCAAAGTTGTTAGCAATCCACTTCATAAATGCATGCTTCATTTTCTTCTTGCTACCTTCACACGATATTATTCAGTTTAGGAGGAACTTTTCAAACCATAGGATCTTGCACTTAAATCTGCCCTTCAGACCATGACATGTAATTTCGTCCTTGACCCTAGTATCTGCAATCTCTACTTAAGATGTTTTTCTAAATCCTGTCCTTGAGGCTAAAACAATTCAGTTATCCCTCCGTGACCTATTTCATTACCACTTCAGACCAATAACACAATCTATTCATTACTAGATGATTCGATCCAGATCAAGGACGACTTTCTGAACTAAGAGGATTACAGTCTTCAATAATCATCTCAGTAAGTGAGACAGCAACAATAAACCAAATAAATTCGTTCTCCTACTGAGGAATTTCACTGTTCTGAGCTCACCAGTCAGTACAGTGTATAGTAGCAAAGGTACCCGTAGTTAAAAAATATAAGAACATAAGAAGAAAGGATAGTTGCAGTAGGCCGGTTGGCCCATGCTAGGCAGCTCCTGAAGGAGTACCTGAACTACTAGAATTAGAGAAGGATAGCAAAGACGTAGGCTCTCCCCCGCCCTTCAAATCCTCCAGCCGAAGCCGGCAGGAAAAAGAAAGAACACCACGCAGTATAGAAAAACTGGCGTGGACATTTTATGGGAAAGTGTGAAAGGATAAAAAGCGACTATCATAGAGTAACCTGAAAAGGAAAAAAAAAATAATTAGTACTGGTTATGAGATTTTTTTCTTTATAACCACCCTTTATTTGTCGTATGCTTCTCTAGCATATGCTTGAAACTCTCAATGGAAGGGGCAACAACTATATCACTAGGCAGCCTATTCCATTTGTCTACTACTCTAATGCCAAACAAATTTTTGCCTATTTCCTTATTACAATGGAATTTGTCTAGTTTGAAACCATTACTTCTAGTTCTATCCTGTATGCTCACTTCTTGCCAATATTTCTCTTATTTAGTTCTTTCATTCACATAAACACCACAATAAAGTTTCCCCTTACTCTACGCCTCTCTAGTGAGTGTAGATTTAATCTCTTTAGTCTGTCTTCATATGAAGGGTTCCTAGTATCATGAATCAATTTTGCCATTCTTCTTTGTACACGTTCTAGGGAATTTATATCCATTCTATAGTACGGACACCAAAACTGCACAGCGTAGTCTAAATGTGGTTTTACTAATGCTAGAGAAAGTTGTAGTATTACTTTAGATATCCTATTGCTCACGCTTCGCGAAATAAATTCTAAGACCCTATTTGCTTTATTTCTTGCATTAATACAATGTTATTCTGGTTTGAGGTCGTTACTAACCATAACTCCTAGATCTCTCGCATTCCGATTTACTAATTCTCTTGTTATCTAAGTTGTATTTAGAATCTCCAGTAGTCTTACCTACTTTAAGTACTTTCCATTTTTCACTGTTAAATTCCATTTGCCAATTCTTATGCTCATTTGGACAAAACATCGAGGTCCTTTTGTAAGTTATGGCAATCGTCAGTTGAGTTAATGATACGCACAATTCTTGTGTCATCGGCAAGTTTGTTAATACTGCTAGTGATTCCAAAGTCTACATCCTGTATATATATATAATAAAAAATAAGGGACCGAGTACTGATCCCCAGGGTACACCGCTAGATACTAATCCCCAATCCGACTTAGTTACATTTATTTTTTTTTAAATACAAGGAAGAAGGAACCAAAGGCCAGGAGCCCACAAACCGTTCCCTCCAAGAAAAAAAAAATACAAGAGAGATCCAAATTCAAGATCCGTTCATTTTGAGATGCCTGGACACACTGCGTTTGAAAGACTGGAGATCATAGGAAGTAGGAAATACAGTCTGTATTTTCTGTTTCCTATGGTCTCCAGTCTTTCAAACGCAGTGTGTCCAGGCATCTCGAAATGAACGGATCTTGAATCTGGGTCTCTCTCGTATTCTGTTTTTCTCTTGGAGGGAATAGTTACTGTGGGCTCGTGGCCTTTAGGTTCCGTCTTCCTCACATAAAAAAAAAAAAAATCCTGAGTTGACCTGTTGCATAAGTGAAGGACTGGAAGTAACGGTTAATTCTTGCATTAGACGGTTGGACAGAAACGAGATGAGAGTTTGTTGCTAGACAGGTGCTACATACCCGTTGTAGAGGTGGAGGGATGCAAGCAGACAGTTCAGAGGAGCAGTGACCATTGACGTAGGGACAGAAAAGAGATAAAAATGCAACAGTGCGGGGAAGAGACAGAAGATGGAGGGAGCCAGTAAGAGGATGAGAGTTAATGAGACGAAAATCTTTGACTCCACGTTATTAACCCCTACACCGAGGGCATGTTTACCGATGTTTTGTGTGTGCCGCGGGGTTATTCGGGCTCCGACAGACTCTCAAAAAATATTTGCCAAAAATCAGTTATTGGTCCTAGAATATTAAAATTACATATGCTTATGGCACATACCTTCAGCTTTCTCCTGGAATGTTTGTTGAGCCTTCGTCAGTTACCGTAGGACTTGTGGAGACCTCTGAAGTTGGGTAACGAAGTCTCCACTTTACACTTCCTGACAACCCGTAATATGATTACCACAGCCAGATATTAATACTATAAACACTACTCTATGATTTTCAAGTAGTTTGGGATCCATACTCCAAAAAAAAACCCACTGTGAAAGCAATGAAAATTATGAGCGCGTCTGACCGCCGCACTTGCGCTAGTTCGCTCTTGGTACTCTGTCATTTATTATTCATAAAACTCCTCACACTTTATATTTCTATTACTATATAACACTTATATATATCTACAGTCTTTATCCATAAGTTTCCTTCAGTAGTATTAGTTTATTGTCACTGTAGGGATTCAATTTCTTTCAGTAAAATACGTAGGATTCACTTTCTCGTCCTGTATACTAGCATTGAGAGTGAATGTCACTTTCATCTTCACTCTCATAACTCATAGTATTCAGACATGCTAGAGTGAAACTTTCACTTTCATTACTCCTAAGTTATATACTCGTATTCTTATAATACTACTCATTTACATTTCTATTTAAGTTCTCTATATTATTTATGTTATTTACATTTCTATTTTATTTACACTGTGTTATGCACTGTCACTTGAAGTAACTTATAAAACTATTTTCCATTGTTCACGTATATTTACATTCATTACTTTCACTTGCTGTTTACACATTATTTACACATTATTTAAAATTCCACTTGCACTGTTTTACTCAATAGAAAGATCGTAGTCACTCTTTTATCAATTGTCAGCCCTTTACCTCTTTCCACACGAGGTTTAGTAGGGGGTAAAGATCACAGGGCCCTTTGCATGGGGGTGAAAAAGGCCCTGAAGTCAGCAAGAGGAACAGCCGTACCTCCTCTTCGGAAGATGAGAGAGAACTGATAAGGGAGGGCCGGCCCAGGTAGAGGCCTACTTAGGGGATATTCAGTACTACCAACGTAGCTCTTGAAACAGCTATGTATTTCACTGAAATGATTGGCAGGAAAACTAAACAATACATTATAAATTAGGTAGTTCCAGGTGAATGTAAATATCACTTAGGCTTCTCCCTTCCCTCCTTATATGTATATTTATTACGAAAATAGATTATACGGCATATTTCAAGGGGAAAAAAACAGCTAAAATTAGCGAACGAGTGCACGTGAGGTGTTGTCAGGTGATAATTAGCCAATTCCAGGTGTATGGCACTCTCACTTACCTTATTTCTTTCTTGTATATATTATTTGGTATAAGAATAGGGCATAGGGCTTATTTCAATGGATGAAATCAGTGAAAAATTCCAGGGAAGATTTACTTAGCATAGCACGGCTGGGCAGGTGAGAGGATAGGGTAATGGAGGGGGGGGTAGGGAGGGGAGTCAAGAACAGGGAGAAATGGCTAAATTGTCAACAATGGATGGGAGTACAGATGAGATTAGGAGTGCTGACTAGTGTTGGACATTGGCAGTACCGATAGATGATACAAGCCCCCACTTGGAAGCCCGGGTGAATTCAAAATAACACAGAATCACAAAAGTGATGCCCCGCGGTATGATCCCTTGCACCCAAGCGTCACGAAAGTGACGCCCTGCAGTTAAGGGGTTAAGAAGATCTGCATGTGGGGAGCCTCCCCACACATAAGAGTCGTACTGTACACAGGGGCAAATAAAACCCGTGTATAAAGTCAACAACTGTTGAGGAGTGAAGAAAGTTTGGAGTCGACTTAGCACACCCAATCTCTTGGAAGCAGATTTTACAGGAGATGTAATATGATCTTTCCAAGATAAGTCCCGTGAGAATCAAACCCCAAGTATGTTTAAGGATGATGCAAGATTAAGCTGGATATTTTTAAACATTAGTGGGTACTCCTGTGTTGATAGGTGTAAGAACTGACTCTTTGATACATTAAAATCAACATGATTATTTTTTCCCCCAGTCAGAGATAGGAGCGAAGTCAGTCATTAGGTGTGCCATAGCATCATCCCTTGTTTGTTGAAGTAACTGCTGAGATGGATGTTGCGAGAACCGAATGGAAAGGTGTAGGGTGGAATCATCAGCTTATGAGTGGATAGGGTTGGATGTTCAGCTTAGAACGTCACTGATGAATAACAGGAAGAGAGTTGGTGATAGGACAGCTGCATGAGGGACACCACTGTTGATAGATCAAGAAGAACGATGGTCGTCTACAAAAGCAGCTATAGAACGACCAGAAAGGAAGCTATAGACGAAGGCACAGATAGAAGGATAGTAACCCTATGATGGCAGTTTGGAAATTAAAGATTTATGCAAGACCCGATCAAAAGCTTTTGGGATGTCAAGTGCAATGGCAAAGCTTTCGCCAAAGTCCCGAAAGGAGGATAACCAGGAGTCTGAGCGGTAGGTGAGAATATTGCCAGTGGAACATCCCTGATAGAACCCGTACTGACGATCAGAGAGAAAGTTATGGTAGGAAAGATGCATTAATTTTTTTCTGTTAAGAATAGACTCGAAAACGTTTGAGACACAGGATGTTAAAGGAATTGGGCGATAGTTAGAAGGTTGGGAATGGTCACCCTTCTTTGAGACTGGCTGAATGAAAGCAAACTTCCAGGAAGAAGGAAAGGTACAAACTGATAGAGAGAGGCGAAAGAGTTTACCTAAGCAGCGTGTAAGCACAGAAGCACAGCTCTTGTGGACAACAGGAGGGATTCCATCAGGCCCATATGCCTTGTTAGTATTCAAGTCGGTGATGGCAGAAAATATATCTCTGCCTTCGTCCCCTTTACCAGGATTATATTCATTTTAAGATATCGCATTCTATACTCTGTTCTCGAACCTTTCTAACTAACCTTTTGTGTGGGACCCTATCAAAAGCTTTACTGAAGTCCAGATCAATAATATCGTAAGCTTTATCGCTGTTTACTACCTCATAGATCACAGAGAAGAATGACAACAAGTTTGTGAGGCAGGATCGTCCTTGTCTGAATCCATGCTGACTTTCATATGTAAGATTAAATCTTTTTATGTGTTTCCTAATATTATTTGCCAAAATTGACTCTAGCATTGTTCCTACTATTGACACTAGGCTTATCGGACGGTAATTCGATGCAGATGCTCTATCATGCTTTTTATAAATGGACACTAAGTTTGCGGTCTTCCAAGCCTCTGGAACTTCTCCAGAAATTAGAGAAGCATTAAATAACGTTAAAAAGTGGCTGACATAACTCCTCTTTGGAGTCTTTTCTAATTATTGGATGTATATCGTCCAGAACTATCGATTTTTTATGTTTTAACTTATTAATTTCTTTCAATATGTCCTCCTTATTAATGGTTATTTTACTAAGAATATTGTCTGCATTATCATCTTAAATATGTGCTGCTTGAGAGACCAGGTCTAGATTTTCCTTGGTAAATACTGATATGAAATATTTATTTGGGATGGAGCACATTTCTTTATTTTCACTGGTAATGTTACCTAGTTCTGTTATGAGAGGTCCTATCCTATCTCTATTTTTCGTACGGTACATCTGGTAATAACCCTTGGGGTTTTCTTTCGATTCACTTGCAACCTTGATTTCATAACCTCACAATCCTTTCTGTATCTCCCTCTTAACATCTCTATTCAAAATCGCGTAGCGATTATGCACGTGTTCTCCGCATTTAATTTTTCTATATATTCCTTTCCTTTTGCCTATGAGAGATTTTAATCTGTTGTTTAACCATCTTGATTCTGAATTAAAGTATTCGTTCTAAACAGTTCTCAAGGGATATATCTATCTTGACCTATGTTTATTATACTTATTAACTTATCATACTTTTCACTGTCCGAACGCCTGCTTGGTACTGGACCTGAGATAATCTCCATCACCTGAACTACATTAACACCAATATCCTGTCCATCATCTATGACCTGATCTTCCCCTGTGACCTGGCGCACATTCTCTCCCATTTCCTGCCCCTCAGCTATGACCTGGAGTTCCCCACTGAACTGACTCTCCTAAAAGTAACCAGTCCCTACATGAAATACGGTTCTGAAATAAGCTCTTAATCCATCGAAATTTCCTAGACGAAAATAAGAAACGGTAGAGGGGTTTTAGAAGAACAGACATCCCACATAAATTTGGATTTCATTTCTTTATGATCACTATTACCAAGTCATCCATCAACTTCAGTATCGCTATTTACATTTTCTTTATTAGATAAAACCAGATCTAGTATATTACTACCTCTCGTGGGCTCCCTGATATGCTGATAGAGGAAATAATCCTGTACCGCATCTAGAAATTCTTCTGACTGTGCATCGCCTGTCTTATTTTGCCAATTTATCTTTGGCAGGTTAAGATCCCCAACAATTATTACTAAGCTGGACTACAGTTATTATTAATTTCCTTCCAAAGGTATTTACTGTCTGCTACACTTAATTTTGGAGATCTGTAAATAGCTCCTAAGACTATTTTCTCCCTCTTCTTACTAATTTCATCACAGACACTATCCATATCGTTATTCACTTTAATAACAGCTTTATTGTAACAGTTTAATGAATCCTTTACTTAAATAGTTACCGCACCCCCCTTTCTTCCCAGACGGCTTGACACAAGAATATTGTAGCCCTTTATCTGATATTCTGCTGAAATTTCTCGTGTCAGTATTCATCCAGGTTTTACTAATAATGACAATGTCTATTTTCTCTGAACAAATTAAAGCCCTCATTTCATCCATTTTACTACATAAACTCCTGCTGTTTGTGTAGTACACTTTCAGATTATTACGAATAGTTATACCTCTTCTTTGGGATTTACCTTTTTGTTTTTATTAATAACTGGGAAACTCTTTACTAATATAAATATTTTTTATACTATCACTTATTGCTCTTCTATCACTGATTGTTCTTTCCGCTGTCATTGCCTGCTCATTTTGAAGTGCGTGAGCAGATGTATCTACACTAATGGTTAAACTGTTGTTCATATTTTTGCAAGTCTCGACACATCTGTCCAAACCTTATGATAATGATTTCTGAGTGGAGTTACCGCAAGTTCCTTTTCATCTACTTCTCAACCTCAAAATAAAGCTTCTAACTCCCTATCTATCATTCTAGCTAAAACGTTAACTCCTTGCCTACTAAGAGGAGTCCCATCCCAACTATACACAGTACTTAGTCCATAAAACCAGTCCCGGCTCTCTATGAAAGATATTCCATTAACTTTGCATTACCCTTAAAAGCAGCAATTAAAACCTATCGCCCTGTTCAACCATTCCCCCCCAACCTGCCTCCTAGGCAAAACACTGAGTAGTACAGGGGTCCCACCCCTCTCCCTAACCTTCTCCAACATATCCTTGTACTTCTGCCACAGCATAACACTCCTATGTCTACCAATATCGTTGCCTCCTACACTGATGCAGACAGAGGGTTGTCTTGACACTCCTTCATGATATCTAAAAAATTTCCTATTGCATTACCCATGCTGTCCCCTAGAAGACACACATGTCTAGTGAGTGTAGTATATACGGCTCGGTTTAGATTTATTATCTGGCAGTCTCCAACAGTGAGAACATTTTTCTTACCTTTCTTGATCTCAGGATACCTATTGGTATGGGAAGTACTTTCACCGCCCTCCTCCTCCTCTACTTCCCTCTCTGCCTTCTCTTCACATTCGTCATGTAACACGTCGAATGCATTTGTGATTTTTGTCTCTGCTTGTGTCTCAAGGGTGAACTGTGTTGAACCCTTGTGAACAAGTGTCCAACCTTCAACCTTTTTCTGTCTCTCCTCCAGCATTTCTCCAACACTTCCTCATTTGTGACTTCTCCTGTCTGAGAACCTGTACCTCCTGTTTTAATTTGAGAAGTTCTTCCTTAAAACTCAAGGTAGTCCTTCTCAAAACCTGCAGGAGGGACAGAACTCTACATGGAGGAAGCCATCACGCACAGAAATACTAGTACACACTAGCACAACATATCACAGGTCATTGCAACACACTAGCACAACACTATCGCAGGTAACCAGCACAGCACTATCACAGGCCACTATAAAACACTAGCACAGAGCACTTAAGTCACTGACAATTCACACAGCAGGCGGGTACAGTTAGGTAAATTAGGAACGTCAAGAGACGTATGAACAGACTGACCTCAGGTGCGTGACTGGACTGACCTGAGGAACAAAACCTTACAAATTAGTATATACACTATGGGTGGTTTAGAGAACATTTTATGACAAATTTGGAGGTTGTGACGAGAGGAAATGCCAAGCATGGGCTTCCTGTCCAACCCAATTCTCTCTCTCTCTCTCTCTCTCTCTCTCTCTCTCTCTCTCTCTCTCTCTCTCTCTCTCTCTCTCTCTCTCTCATTTAACTGCTCACTATGCGAATTAATCAAAGACATAGCCATACTTAACTGACCATTACACATAGTTATATAATGTATTAAACATATACATGTGTATTGTAACTACATGAAGACTGATTTATGTAAAATTTACAGGGAACTATATTAACAATTATATCACCAGTCAGAAATATGCATAAGCATACAACTACATACGTATGTACACAAGCACTTACAAACTCATACATATGTAAATAATTGTAAATATTGATTAAAAATATACACAAACGCACATTGAGTTTAAATTGTATATGCATCCGTAGCTGTACAAAAATCCCGTCTTGTACGCTCGCTCCAGGAATTATCAGAGCTGAGTAGGCCTATGTGTTAAAAATTCTGACACACGGAACAAAGGAAAATGGAAATTGCGGTTTTGTCCTCCCACACGCAGGCATGTCAGACGATGGATGACTGCTATATCAGATACCTCTTGTGTCCTTTAAAATACGTAGGGAAAGGCCGTAAATGTTACATGTACAGTACAGGTATTAACGGGCTGTCACTGTCACATGGTCAAATAGTTCAGGATGGCATCGGACCTACAGTGCACCGATACTTTCTGGAGCAAGTGTACAAAAGTGTGCTTAAACTGCGAGGCGAGAAAAAAAAAATCAGTGGATATAAAACAATTTAATCAATCTTAACATGGCTACTTATTTTGTCTGCGATGAAGTTCTCTAACCTGTACATTAGTGTTATGACAAAAAATTGTTTTCCTTAATTTTAAAACCACTGCTATGCTGGGTGAGGAACTGTAATGTATAAATCATAAATATGGTGTTGGTTTTCCATTTGCTTTTAAAAAGTCACCCCACACAAACATTTTCCATTGGGCTAAATTTGCCCATTTTTTACAATTAGTGCCGTTCACTCAAGATCGATATATTTCTACTGTTATTGTTTTCGCAGGGTACCTAGTATTTATTGAGATGGCAATACCTTGGCATACTTCAGATCTAGTAGTTCTGCCCTGAAGAATACGCAGAAATGAGCTGCAAACCTGCCAAGGTCAATTTATACAAAGTGGCGTAATCTATCGAAGATAGGAAGTTTGACTATGTCAGAATGCCTTCAAAATGTGATATATTGGGAAGGTACCATGTGTTATTAGAAGAGGATAAACTGAAGAAAGGCAGGATTCACCAATTATATGGCAAACCAATCCAGGTATGGCAAAAGTTTAGTTTTCCTGCTTTGAGTCAACAAGCGATTAAAACATGGCGGAACAAATTGATCTGTGAATATGAAAGCTACCCAAGATGACCAAAGGAAGTGCTGTCAGGACTACATATTATAATTACAAATCATAATAGATAGATAGATAAATAGATAGATAGAGAGACAGATAGAAGCAGGGAGTCAGATGATGAGAAGGTATTGTGTCTGCGAGAATCGAGCAATGCTAAACATGCTTACACACTCTTAATTCAAGGAATGCTTTATAGGCACACGACAGCGCCTAGTGACCATACACACACATACACACATACTCACACACAGGCTGCTAGAACTTTCCATCCACGAGGAACACACATGACACACCCCTGCTACACCAGAATTTAGGAAAGAGAGCTCAGACGGAGGTTAGCCATAGAACAGAGAGGTCAGAAGTAGACAGGCCTTAGAAGAGGCAGGTCACAGGGAGAAGGGCTTGGCAACTGAGAGAGAGGGACAGAGAGAGAGAGAGACAGACAGAGATATAGCTAGCGGGACTGGACTCTATACTTTCGCTCTGTGTGAGAGACTTGTTAATATTTCCAAGACAAATAAAAATAGTCCCATACTATTCTTTACCTCTCCTGTCACTACATGACAAATGGGAAGCTACTCCAAGATATAAAAACCGCTCGTCCACAAGTCTAAAATATATATATATAACTCAACCACAAAGGAACCACACAGTCTTTTATGACACAAAGTCATTTATGACAGTGCTTCAGAACGAGGTGAAAAATCTTTTTGACAGAACCAGAGTTGATGGGGAGTGGCTTTGCCGGGAAAATAGGGAACTGTATCATAAACAAATTACATCTGGTGGGAAAGTCGGATACACTACACATAAACTTCCAGCATTATCCTCAACCCATCCATCAAAGAGGCGAAAACACTGTGAAACAAGTGCTACTCCAGTAATACAGCAAGTTGGGTACATCACACGAGATTGAAACTGAAGATAGTACCTCAAGTGTCTCCACAAGAAATAAAGAGAACAGTACCAGTGAAGAAGCCCCAAGGACAAGAAAGATGCCATCTTCAACATACCATGAAACGAAATTGGTAACAGGTCATTCGTTGTGAACCAACAAAGCATCTACTGTGTGCTCAACTCTCGGTAATGAAGGCATCCCTGTTTCCACACCTACACAATCTGGTGTATGGCGTGGCGTTGTCTGGGTTGGAGAAAAACAAAAGGAAAAAATCAGATCACTACTACAAGAAGAGAAAAACTATTGTTTGCATTTTGATAGAAAAAATATCGAAATGAGAGTACCAGGTAGTCTGCCTTCAAAGCGAAACTAGGAAGATCAGATTGGGATTCATAAAATGTAGTAGTGGATCAGCTCAGGATATTTTCAATAGCCTTGAGAAAGTTCTAGTTGAATATGATGCTTGGTCAAGTATTAAAATGATAATTTGTGATACAACGGCTGTAAACACAGGACATATGAATTGTGTTGTGGTTAGGATACAGAAGAAAATGACCGAAAAGGGTTTGGACAACCCACAATATATTGGATGTCAGCATCATATACTGGATAGGATCATGAAACATGTTTTGGATTTCTTTGTGACAAAGGTTTCCACTAAGCCAAATCTGAGTTACGAGTTTAAGGAACTGACTGAAAAGTATGCAGAACTACAAAGTTCTTATGATGCAGGTAAGAAAATGGAAATGGGTGAAAATCCAGGATGGAGAGATGACATCAAGTTCCTGTATGAATTGTGCAAAGCATTCCAATTTTACAAGGAACAAGGAGCATTTCCAGAAATCAAATGGAGAAAACTACCATCATTACATTGCACCCGATGAAATTTAAGGGCAATTTACACCGTAATCGCGTATTTTCTGCCTCCAAACTGGAGAAGCACATTGGAGATACCAGCACGCTTTATTGCCTATGGATGGCAAGAGGCGTGGTTTTCTGTTCAGAATTTCAAATAGATGTCCTATAAAAACCTACTGACCAGCTTTAAAGAACTCAGGTGACCTAGTGCACTGAAGTGCCTTGAAACCCACTTGAGCAAGGAAAGATCTGCTCTGAACATACCACGGACTAACATCATTGTTGAAAGGACAGTAAAATTGATGGAGGAGTTGAGCGGAAAGTGCAAGAAGGACACATACTTAGATGTGAAGTTTGTGGCAACAAATACGCTGCAATTGTGTAGTGTGCATCTTAAGTTTTATGATTTTTGCGTTTTTTGCAAAACAAACTGACTTGGTGTGGAGGATCTTTTGATGGAACTAAGCGAAATGACGAATACATTTGACATTTGTATTATGTATGAAAATGCTCATCGATTCCCACTACAGGCTAATTATTTTTTTTTCTAGTCATAACCCTACTGTACATCCCACTGCTCAGGTTCGTAACAATTGTCTTATTTCTTAATTACACTGGATTCAGTGATGATCATTTTAATAGCAGATCTGCAGACAAGACTGAAGAGACGTTATGCCAATCTATACCGTGATTCTCATCTTTCAAATGTACAAATAAAGCATTGGATGTTTGTCTTGTCCTAACATTATACTTAAATTCTTTGATTCTTGTGTCATGTTCTTTTCCTATCTGGACTACATAAAACTTATTACACTCTTTACATGTTGTTTTAGAATTATCGGGTGAGTTCTTGATCAATATTTTCTTCACTGTACTTTAATTACTGAACACTACAATTTTATTACAACTATTGATCAGACGAGGAACTTTAGAAAAATCTTTCTCAGTGTATTGTAAAATATGGAGGTTCTTTTTGTCATGACGAGGCAGTGGGATGGTCTTATAGAAGGTTTTCTTTGCTTGGTAGAAAACTGATCTGTGAAGTCTTTGATGTAGGCTAATTTAATTTGCTGCGATATTACTGGGTGTATGGTAATATATGGAGATTCTTTTTGTCATGATGAGGCAGTGGGATGGTCTTATAGAAGGTTTTCTTTGCTGGTAGAAAACTTTATCAATGAAGTCTTTGGTGTATTTTAATTTAATATGATATTACAGGTATTTTCTAATGCCTCATCTATTAATTCGGGGCTACGGATACGAAAAGCATGTAGAAACAGATGAAAACACTGACAATTCATCTTTAGTCTGATGAGCAGATTAAAAATTAATATATAAAAGAAATTTAGTGGGCTGTCTCTAGATACAAAACCTAAATCCATTCCTTGCTCTGAGTACATTGCAGTCCAAGAATGGTAATTTATCATCATTTTTATATTCCTCTGTGAACATTATGGAAGATGCTAAATTGTTCAACTGGGGAAAAAAAAGTATCCAGGTTTTCACTGCATGGCCAGAGACATACTACATCATTTACATATGTAAATCATACTGTATCGTTAGGTCGAATGCTACTAAGTAATCATCTCAAAGAATTCCATATAAAGATTGTTGAGAATAGGTGAGTGAGGATTGCCCATCGCCATGCCAAAAATTTGACGGTAGTATTCTCCATTAAATTCGGAATTACAGTCTATAATACAAAGTTTTATCGATTTAATGACTGTTGCGTCCGAGACCGGCAGAGTAAGGTTATTTAATGATTTTTGAGATATTCTAGCAGATCATCAACATTAATCTTGGTAAATAATGATGTTACATCAAAGTTTAAAAGCTTAAAATCATAATTTACGTAAAGTTCATTAAGTTTGTCTACAAGATCCAAATTATTCTTCATATTTGAGTCAGAGATGGTACCAACAAGTGTACTTAGTAATGGTACTAACCATTTGGATAGCTTGTAGGAAGCTGAACACATTGAGCTAATTATGGGTCTAGCAGGATTGTTTTGCTTGTGAGTTTTGATAAGATCGTACATGTATGGTAAGGAATGAGAGACAGATGAAATATTTTAAATGCAGACCTCATTATCTCGCAGTAAACACTTCAGTTTCTTGTTAAATTGTGAGTTTAGTGTTATAAGGGGGTTTCATCTATGCCTGTAGTAAGTAACATCATCATTAAGTATGTCATCCATTTAAGATTAACAATCACTTTTGTTCATAATCACAATAACCAACTGCTGTAATATATAATACATTATCTTTCTTTAGGGATTTGGTTGCATCATGAAATCTTTTAGGACAGTTAGAAAACAACAGACATAGACATAGAAGCATACAGAATCCCTTTGCATATACTCACCTCATCATTAGACAAATCACTCTTCTTTTCAAGGTTGCAAAAAGTTCTTGCAGTGTCGACACTATCCACTTCTTTGTTATAAGCAAACCCCATCATATAATATCTTAGAGCAGATATTGAATTTCTGTCAAGTTCTTCAGCCAAGAGGTTAACGACAAAATATGGATTTGCATCTCAGTTCCAATCACTGTTTTTCAGAAAGAGAGAAACACACACACACACACACACACACACACACACACACACACACACACACACACACACACACACACACGCACACACACACAATGGCAAGAAGCGTTTATAACATACTAATCACAATGCTAGAATGCCCGTTTTTGCGGTTCGTTTTTTTTTTTTTCCTGAACTATTATTATATTTGTACATTACTTAGAGTTCCCCCTTTATAATGTACTGATAAATTTAACAGGGATACACGTACGCATGCAAACATAACTATTTTGCCTTTTCCCAACAATAAAATTTGCAAACGAGACAATATGCAATTACTTTAAAACCCGTTGATGCGATCTTCGGAACCCAATATATTTTCAGAATATTATAAGAAAGTTTCATAACTCTTGGATTATAAGGTGGAATGATAATACAATTCTTAGCTGTGCCTTAGAAGCTACTGGAAAACGAACTCACAAATTTCGTCCTGTACGTCATAATGTGGAAAAAAAGTCGAGTGTACTTTTCCGAAACATTACTGAAGAATAAGTAACCTTTACGTACTCTTTTAAAAAAAAAAATGTACAAATGGTATGAACAAATATAATTGCTTTGTAATCGAGTATACTTTCTGGAGAGAGTGGGATCACACATTGGTAGAAGAAGGCTTGAAGCCATTCCACCCTCGTTAGTTATTTCATCACGATCTTACAGGCTTCAACCAGTGTGAACCATCTCCTGACCTCGATTGTCTACAGTAGTCTGATACAACAGGAGACTGAATTATGCACTCATATAGATTATCAGTGTTAAATTCGAGAGAGAGAGAGAGAGAGAGAGAGAGAGAGAGAGAGAGAGAGAGAGAGAGAGAGAGAGAGAGAGAGAGAGATCATTAATCAAGACCATTTCTAATATTTTTTCTTTGGTTAGCGCTAAACTGTGGAAAAAAGGTGTTTCATTTTTTTCCTCAGTCTCAAGTGTACTGAAATTACAACTATCTAGAAAAATTCTATGCAGTGTCGAAGGCCATGACTCAACACTGGTAGCGTAATACAATCAAGGTAAGTGCTGTGTGGCATCTACATATAAAGACGATGCTGGGGCCACTTCTTTCTTGCCTCTGTACACACCAACACTGTCTCACCCTTACCTTATGCCACTCTTGCCTTAATTCTCTTCTAAATCTTGCTTGCTTCTCTCCTTAACTTTCCTTTCCCCTACTCTCTCTTCGTCTTTGTTCATACAAAGGTGAAGGCTGAGGACCGATACTTCCTTGTGATGGCATGACAAGAGATGAATGTGCTACCAGAATGTCAACTATTCTCACTCTTTCCAGTACTCATTGTACTCAAACTTGGTCTGAAACAGCCAAAACAGCATAAACAGATTAACAGAAGCATATTATACTACTAACGAAGAAGTGCTATGGAACGGATGTATAACCATAGCAGAGACTTATTAATCCTCTGAATTACGTAAAATAAGCTGCAAAAGGAAAAAAATCTGGTCAGGTTGAGGTGGAAGGACTGTAGTCTTGACTCTGTCTGTCCGCAATCACTCTTTTCTTTCCTCTATTCCCACGCACCCCTTCCTTGATCTACTTACCTTTTCCTTTCCTTCACCATTCCTTCCTTTGCCTTAAACTTATCATGAATAATCCTTGCCTAAATCATGTTGATATATCTTCCTCACTTCTGTCCTATTGTCCTAATCTCTATCTTGCCTAACCGCTTCCCAACTCATATGCTAAATTGAATCTGAATATATTGATCTTTTCTTGGCTTCTCCTTCTCCTGCCTCTTTTTCATTCCGGTCTTGCCTAATCTCTTCTTTTCTTCTCTTCTTAATTCCTCCATTTAATCATTTATCTTCCACACCTCTAACTTTCTTTACTTTCTTCCTTCTGTCCCCAGTTCTGCCATAATTTTGTATCTTACCAGAACCTTGCCTCTTTCCTTACATTTCTTCATCTTTATGTAGCAGCGGTGCTCCTTCCCTCATTCACTACCTTGTATCATCCCCTTCTTGCCCCCTCAGTTGTTCCCCCGCGACCCTCCCCCACCACCACATTTATTACCCTTCTCAAAATTTATTCATCTACGATACAGCCACAAATTAACACATGGAGGTACGTTTCTAGTCATTAAATATATATATATATATATATATATATATATATATATATATATATATATATATATATATATATATATATATATATCATCTCTTATCTCATCAGCCGTTTTTGTGTCCTCTGTAGGACCGGCCTATCCCGACCGAAGTGTGGACGATACAGCCAATGTATGTATCTCTACCAAGTGGCTTAGGCTGTCTAGTAGAGATTGTATGTAGGGTGAGAAGTGCTTGTAAGTGTAATTGTAGTGTTGGAGCGGCTTGGGATGTGTGTGTAGTCTGGGAACCAAGTGTAATCGGCCCGCGCAAGCCGACTGGGTGCAAGCATACTTTATAGTATGCGACACTGGTTCAACCACAGCACCCCTTGTGTCCGCCAATACAGTACGTAGCCTGAAGAACGCTCCCAAAGTTTATTACCCTGGCGGGGCGCGAACCCTCGTTCTTCAGTGTACGAAAACGCACACTTTGCCACTGTACCACAGAGGCTCCATATATATATATATATATATATATATATATATATATATATATATGGTGAGTAGCCTATACACTGTATATACACTGTATATGGCTAGTGAGGGAGTGATCGCCCTCTACCTACACAGATCAAAAGCCCTCGGGAGCAGGGGGGTGGTTGCTTTCTCAGGCAGAGGAACTCCTTGAGAGTGAAATGGCTGGGAAGCATGCCGGCACGTGACTGGACAGCATAGCTGGGTCTTTTGGGTGTGGGCAATCACGCAAGTTAGCTGCCTACTGCGACTGCAACACAATGGCGAGGTGTTCAGGAAGTTAGCCAAAGAAACCTTGATGGACTCTGAAAGAACAATAATGGCCCCCAGTCCCGTGCAGCCCTTAAATGGGCAGGGGGTGCTAAGAATCTCACGGTTGCCTCAATTACAACCTAATTCCTTTGTCAATGCAAAAAATACAATTAAAATTGGTAACTGGAATGTGAGAACGCTAAATCATGACGGTAAAATCGATGAGTTAGTGAAGGTTTTTCAAAATTACGGACTTGATATTTGTGCTCTGACAGAAACTAGATTAACTGGAGTCGATAAGTTGGATTTGGAGGATGGTATACGTTTATTGATATCTGGTCGACAGGACGGAATGCATTATCAGGGAGTAGGATTGTTGCTGGGTTGTAAGGCAAATAAGGCTTTATGTGAGTGGGATCCTATAGATGAGCGTTTGTTATACGCACGGTTTAAATCAAATCATGGCAACATCAGTCTGTTTGTGTGTTATGCACCTACTAATGATGCACTCGATGAAAGGAAAGACACATTTTATGAAAAGTTGCAAGAAGGAGTAGGAAGGGTACCTAGACATGATGTTTTGATCTGCGTTGGATACTTTAATGCAGTAATGGGCTGTTCAAATGAGGGATTTGAGGCATGTATGGGTAAGATGGGAGTTGGTAGTAGGATGAGTGAAAACGGAGTGAGGTTTGGAAGCTTCTGTCTAGCAAATGACTTAGTCATCGGGGGTACACTCTTTCAGCATTGCAATATACACAAGACAACTTGGGTGTCGCCGTGTGGAAAATATAAAAATCAGATTGATCACATCGCTATCAGTAGGAGGCATAGAAGTTCTCTGCTAGATGTTCATGTTAAACGGGGAGCGGATATTGGTAGTGACCATCAACTCAGCATTGCAAAAATAAGGTTTAAACTTAAAAATCAGAAGAAGGAAAAATCTGGTGTTGGTAGACACGATATTGTTAAGCTTAGAAGGGAAGGAGAAGAAAAGGAGGAATTCAGATTAGAATGCAGAAATAGGTTTTTGGTGTTGGAAACGTTGGAAGAGGGGAAGAGAAGTGTAGATGAGATGTGGGAGGATGTGAACAAAGTTTTGCATGAGACTGCTGAATGTACGATTGGAAGGAGACATAGCTTCAGGAGAAAGAAATGGATATCAGAGGAAACGTGGGATATGATAAAAAAGAGAGGTGAGGCTAAATTGAGGAGTGAGATGCAATGCGTTGATGAACGAGAGATTGAATTAGCAAGAGCTGCGTACTGGAGTTTGAATTCAGAAGTAAGAAGGTTAGCTAGGAGAGATAAAAGAAGATGTGTGGATGAAAAGGTTGCAGAGACTGAAATCTTAATAAACTAAAATGATGGACAGAGTCAAAGAATAGCATATGAATCGATTAGAGAACTGAGTGGTAATGCAGGTAAACGCAAGGAAATACCAGTTAGAGACAGGGAAGGAAATTTATTGACCAAAGATGGAGATATTAAAAATAGATGGAAAGAGCATTTTGAGACAGTTCTTAATAGACCAATACCACCAGAAGAGGATATACCGTCTGCTCAGGAAGATTTAAATATAGAAACAGGAGAGTTGAGGCTTGCAGAAGTGGAGAAAGCAGTAAAACAGTTAAAGAATAATAAGGCACCAGGGGAGGATGGTTTATTTCCGGAAATGTTTAAAGTGGAGGGGGATAGATTAATAATGATCTTGACGAAGCTGTTCAATAAGATATGGGTGACGGGGTTACTACCATCAGTTTGGAAGAATGGTGTAATTGTTAAAGTTCCGAAGAAGGGAGATCTGAGTGAATGTGGTAATTGGAGGGGAATCTCTTTGTCACCGATAGCTTTGAAAGTTTTCAGTAGAGTGTTGTTAAATAGGTTGGAGCCAGTGGTTGAGGGTATTCTGAGGGATGAACAGGCTGGTTTTAGAAAGGGACGTGGTTGCAATGATCAGATCTTTATAGTTAGGCATTTGATGCAGCAAGTTAATGAAATGAGAGTACCGTTAAGTCTTTGTTTTTGTTGATTTTGAAAAGGCCTTTGATAGTGTTTCGAGAGAGACTATGGGGAAGATCATGAGACATTATGGAATACCAGAGGAGTTTGTGAGGGTCATTATGAACATGCATGAGGACACATTTTGTAAAGTGATGGTTGATGGTTGTCTGAGTGATTCGTTTGAAGTCAAGTCCGGAGTAATTCAAGGTGGTGTTCTATCGCCTTTACTATTTATATTGGTCATTGATTACATTATGAAACGCGTTGGAACAGAAACCGGTGCAGGTATACTTTGGGGAGAGAACAGGAAACTTTTGGATTTAGATTATGCAGATGATATAGTTTTGATTTGTGATGGGCCAGAAGAGATGCAGAGAGTGTTGGACTGTTTGGTGAGTGAAGGTCGCAAGGTGGGTTTGGTTATTAATTGTGGAAAAACTGAAATAATCAATATGAATATGGAAAATGCGCAGGAATGTGTAATTGGAGGTATGGTTGTAAAGCAAGTTGATAGGTTTAAATATTTAGGTACTTATTTAGCCAAGGATGATTCTTTGAACTTTGAATTCGAGGAAAGGTTAAAGAAGGCTAATCAGGCAATGGGAATGCTTAAAAATATTTGGAATAATAACAATTTCTCTGTGCATACAAAAATCAAACTTTATAAGGTAATGGTTAGGAGTATCTTAATTTATGGACACGAGTCTTGTTGGTACAGCACAGTGACTATGGAAAATAAATTCTTGGTGTTTGAAAATAAAGCACTTAGAAGAATAATAGGAGTTAAGTGGTGGGAAAGGATACCAAATAGTAGAATTAGAGAAATAACGGGAGTGCAGCCGATCGATGAATATGTTAGATTCTCACGATGGAAGTGGCTAGGACATGTGTATAGGAGACAGGGAATAGTACGAGGTACACCAGGGTGGGTGGCACCTGGTAGGAGAGGTAGAGGAAGGCCAAAAGAGACGTGGGTGAGGACAATGAGACGGGAAGCTGGAGATGAGTGTTGGGGAGATCTTGAGGAGGTAGCACAAGATAGGATGTGGTGGTGTGAGTTCATCGAGGCCCTATGCATCCCCGAGGGTGCCACAGGAAATGATTGATTGATATAGATATATATATATATATATATATATATATATATATATATATATATATATATATATATATATATATATATATACACGGTATATGGACATAGTTTTGGCTAAATGGTAAGCTATTATGGTGATAATTCCCAGTTCAACCCACAATAATGTCGACATTCGTATTTTTACCTGAAAATTTTAGCACTTAGGTGAGTAAATAGATATCAATATCTGTATGTTTATAGCGGTAATACATACATCAGTGTACCTTCACGAGCAAAACTTTAGTCTCCTGCCAGCCTTGTGTCAGTCATTCTGCATTTTTCATTCCTCTCAAACGTTAGTTTTCCCTTCCTTGTGCTACTCTTGTGTGTTGTACGTTATTATTGCTAACACGGCAAATTTTCACATGACATCCTCGGTCGTCACAGGTACAAGTAACGTGACGTTGAACCTTTGATTGTAATAGTGCATCGTATATCTAGACAACGGAAGCCTATACTTCAGTCCTCCAATCCCCAGAGCAGAATTAGGTGAGGTGTGTGGAGGGAAATGGAGAGGATGGTGGTGGGGTCATGATGAGGCAAGTATATTCTTTGAAACTGAGCATTATTAATCAGTCACGTGCCATATTGACTGGCAATTCAGCGGAGTGCAAAAATTAAGGGTCGTGGGCTGATATGAGCGGGCAGGTTAGGCTGGGAAGGTAGCAGATGGCGGAACACGGCAGGGGGAGTTACGTATATTTTTGCTCTGCTATCTTTATCTACACGAAATAGAATTAGATACATACTGTATATTATAGTCGACTCTAAAGCTGACACACTTGCCAGGACAATAAGGTCTCTGCTGCTTCCGTTCCCTTGTACGGTACTCATTTTTTACGGTGTCCTCTATATTTCTCTCTATGTCACCTCCTCACAACCTTTTCTTTCACTGTCCCTCTCCAGTTAATGTTCCCTTTGTCTCCTTCTCCCTTTTTGTTATGTGTTCTCTCCTTTCCTCTGCTATTATATTTCTCTCCTTCTCTCTAGTTACTGTTCCAGTCTTCGCTCCATGCCCCTCACTATTACCCATATCCTCAATATTTTTCTGCATCTGCCTCCCCTTGTTGCAGCTCGCAGTCACTGAATCTTTTTCAGATAACAAGACAAAGCCAGAGAGAGAGAGAAAGAAAGAGAGAGAGAGCTCGGGTGGAAACTGAAATAAGGAGCGACTGGTAAAGTGCTGTTGGCACGATGGGGAGAAAGTTAAAACAAAAAAAATACGGGCAGCGAAGACTAAAAAAAAAAAAGAAAAAAAAAATCTAAATAAAAAGGGAAGAAAAGGAGAGAACTACAACTGAGAAACAAATGGAGAAGATGGATAGCAAGGAACAAAACTGATAAGAGACATACTCACGGTGCAATCCTGTTTGTAAAGGTTAACGAAGGTACTGGAGAGGGAAGGCTTTTCTCGGTGGCACCGGCAGGACATGCATGATATGCGTCCCTAAGCCCCTTCCCCATCCCTTAGAAGGAGGATGGCTGGTTCTGTGAGCAAGGCAGCTTCATTCTTCAATCACAGTGTTCACCTTTAGATATCTGTGGGTCCATTGCAGTAATTACAACAAGGTTAACTGAAGTGAAGATGGAGGGGAGAAAATTAATGTTGAACGGCAGATAGAGTAAAATATCGATATTATTTTTATGTTTTAGAGTTTGAAAGCTTTGGGTGAAAGGAGAGAGGAATGACAAAGGACTAATGATGAGTGAGCCAGATATACTTTGTGTGAAAGGTAAGCAAGAACGGAAAGAGAGAGTAAGATAAACGCACGATAGATGGAAACGGTAACAAAACTCGAGAAAGATTCTTACTATGTGTTGGAGGAAAGAAGGAGAGGAAAGCTAACATATATTGACAAGGAGAGATGGACTGACAGATATTGTTCTAGACATCCGAGTGTTTAAGAGTACTGTAAGAAAGGAAAGATGAAACAAAAAAAAGTAAACAGGAGGGAGCACTGAGAGAGTGGAACACCCGTACCTTCCAACTGGTCTAAGGACTGAATATTTTACTTGCTCCGTAACTCCGTCCTTTGGCAAATTACCCTCAAAATCTACTCTCTTGCCTATCCCATAACCCTTCCACCCATTTTGGTTTAAATAAGATCAAAACAATGTGAGTTGACTTTGCTCAGTGACCAAACTCATTGACCTTTCCCTGTCATTCTGATCTCAGTTTGATTGTTCTCAAAATAGAATCTGTTTCTTTGTTTTAACCCAAACCATTCCACAAAGTTTAGTCTACATCGGACAAACACTGTTTAAATTGACTTTACCGTAAGACTTTGACCTTTGACCAATTGCTCTTGAAAACTGGTTTAATCATGTTGCTCACATACAGACACACGGGTCTGTATTTGATCTTGCCCTGTGCCCTTGACTTTTGACTATTTCTATAATAAAATCCCCTTTTCGTTGCCGAACTCTTAACAGCTTCACTAAAAATGGTTCATATCAGCACAAAACTGTGAGCTGGCCTTCTCCTGTAACGATGACCTTTGACTAATTGATCTCAAAATAGAAACCATTCATTTTTGCATTACCATCAATCCTTCAACCAAGTCTGAATTATACAGGAGGAAAACTGTTTAAGTATCTTTCCCTTTGACCTTGACCATTAGTCTATTGTTCTCAACAACAACAACAAAATATTTTACACCATGACTAACCCTCAACATTTCCATCAAGTTTGTCTAAATCAGTTATATTGTTAACAGTCAAATATGCTGATAACATTTTGACATTGTTATGTTATTTTGGCCCTTCAGTGTCTCAAAAATTGAATCACTTTATTCTTGCGTCACCTTTAATCATTTCCCCAACCTCAGTCTGAACTGAATAAAAACAACTGAAGTTGAGTTTGTAAGGTGAATGTCTAAACCAGCCCTGTGACCTTGACCTTTGACATATTCTCAAAAAAAATTTTTTTATAGGCTACCCCCAACCCTTACACCAAGTCTGGTGAAAATCGACTATGCAATGGGTTATTTTAACACACACACACACACACACACACACACACACACACACACACACACACACACACACACACACACAAAGAAAAACAGATAACTTGGTCTTGGAGTCTTTGGAGTGTGGTTTAAGGATGATTTGAGAAGCAGACTTACATTACTTGAAAGTCTGGAGATAGATGAGTACATTAATAGACAGATATATCTATATCTATCTATCTATCTATCTATCTATTAGGAAACCAACAGAAGCTTAACCAATCAAAAAGAAAATGCTTATATGCAAAGTAGTACAAAATATCGGAAACTGAATTAATTCTAGTAAAATAGAATGAGAAATAAAAAAAGGGCAATATAGAAAAAAATGCAATTAAACTATAAAAGACAAAGGCTTTCGTAACTTCGTTTAAAAATTCAACGTCGTTTTCACGAGAGTTCCGAGTAATGGAGAATGACATAATTCAGGCTTGCGAGAAATGAATGCCATTATAGAAGGAAAAACGAACATACATCAGCTATGAAAAAAATAAAACAGGTCAACGGTTCTACGCTGCTATATATGAATTATTGTCATTTTACATGGAAATCCAAGTCAACCCCTTCGACCCGGTGATATTTTCTTAAAGTTAAATCTTGCTAGTACTAGATGATTTACTCTGAATTAGAAAAAACCCTGATGGTGAAGGGGATACTTCAGAAAGTCACTCGTAGGATGAAAGATTTCTGAAGTTAGCACGGATTTGAAATTATATGCGTCCCTGGGCAAGTTAGTTTGCGCTTGACAAGGAAAAAAAGAGGAAGGGCAAGGAGAAAAAGATGAACATTATTCACAGAGACTTGGGTTCGTGTGAATATAAAGACTGGTGTTTTACAAGATACTCCAGAGTAAAAGAGAACGAACTAATTTGTGCTTGTGTGGAAAGAGAAAAAGGAAACAGGGAGAGCAGACGACAAAAGCAGACAGCCGGAAACACAGAAACTTACTCTGCTGTGTAAACATAGACTCGCATGTGGTCATTATAATGTCTTATGAACTGCACACTATTTTAAGTGTTGTGAAAACAAGTTGTTTATGAGGGATGAAGGAAGGGAAAGGAAACTGGGAGAACAGAAAGCATGGTATGAGAGAGAGAGAGAGAGAGAGAGAGAGAGAGAGAGAGAGAGAGAGAGAGAGAGAGAGAGAGAGAGAGAGAGAGAGAGAGAGAGAGAGAGAGAGAGAGAGAGAGAGATTTACACTGCTCTTGATGTGTTAGACTATTTTTTTTTTACATGAATCAGGGGAATGAGTTACAATGACACTGTTTCTTTAGGAGAACAATTGGAATGAAAAGAGGGAGAATAAGTACAAACATACACAGACTCACAAAGAAAGCGATGCTTTAGAAACATTTAAATGCCTCATTTCTATCCGATTTACGTAATAGGAATCGAAGGCAGGTGTTCACTGCAAGAAGTCTTTGATGTGTCTATGTATAGGCTAGATTTTTAGTCTCGGAAAGGGTGGTCACGAACCAATCGCCTCCATGGCAGCCTGCCCTCCGCCATTAGGAAGCCCTTCCTCCAGTTGCCCCCACCTTCACTCGTACTCTAATCTCACTACTAAAATAAAATCCTCCAGCAATAGAAATAATAGAAAATGAAACGCGTCACCGTACTGGAAGGGTTAATGGAGGTATCTGCTGGGCCATTCTAAACTGAGCTCAATCGTCTCATAGGAAGAAGAATTATTATAAGAAGCTTTATTATACTGGAAGGGTTAATGGAGATATTTTTCAGGCCTATTCTAAGTTGAACACAATCGTCCACCAGCAATAACAAAAATATCAAAGGCGATTTCGTACTCAAAATATTAACCCTTTCACTCCCAGGACGTATTTTACATTACATTCTTGCTATTAAGAGATAATTTTGTACAGCTTTGGAGAGAGTTTTCGAACCAGATTGGTTTTATATATAGCCTTGATTAAACAGTTAGTTGCAAGATATCTCCTCAGAACTGAATGTAAAATCATCTGAAGATATCAGGGATATATCTTTAAAGCACATTACCGGATGGATGAGTTTAATGAGAGTGTGTGGTTACGAAGTATACGAGAAAGAACAGAATGATAAAGATGACAAAAGCGGAAATATGTAACCCCGTACAAACATAACTGTGAATAAGTTATCTTCCCTTACTGCAGAAACATAGAGGTGGAATGATAATATAAATGCTAACAAGGGCTGAATGAAAGGGAAGAAGTAAACACAGAGCAAATGCTGGAAGAACCAGGGACGTCAGAATAGACACAGATAATTTCGGCCCTAAATATAATGATACTTTTAGGGTGTGAGAAAGCCGGATTATCTTTTTCTTTTCTCACCTGAATCACCCTTTAGACTGACCATCAAACCCCAACAAAGTCTGGGTCAAAAAAATACCTTCTCTCTCTCTCTCTCTCTCTCTCTCTCTCTCTCTCTCTCTCTGACACACACACACACACACACACACACACACACACACACGTGCTGAATGAAATAACACCAGCCCGCTGCCGCTCTCCATTCAAGAGTGTAATAAACGATACCTTGCAGCTTGTTGTAGTCGTTGCAGTCAAATTTCTCAATGGCTCTGGATAGGCCAAGACTCTCAAGCTCTTCTATCTTTCGCTTAAGTTGATTAAAGTCTGTCATTTGAGAGGACAGAACACTAGATTTGTTCCAATCACTACAGGGTTAATAGTAGTAGTATTAATACACTCAGGTATGAGTCACTCTCTGATGAATATATGTTGATTGAAACAAAATAATGGATATGTTTCTGTCATGAAAGGATTAATAGTATCAACACTCTCGGGTTCGTAAGTCTCTTTCAGCTGAATAAAACTGTCTGTGTTTAAATGAAGCAAAGCAGTAGGAATTTATTAATTTATTAGGAGTAATATCCTGATCATGACAGAATGGTGTCTAAAGGACAAATTTGGCACCGACTGTCATAAATCTGCGACAAGAACGTTTACAACAGCATGGCGAGCAAACTGCGATGTTTTATCTCTTATCTTTCCTGTTTCAGCCCACGTGTGTTCACAGTAGGACAAGTTCTTCTCGGAGGAAAAGTGATTGCTAGATACTAACTTTCCAAATATTGCCAAAGTGTGAGTTGGGAAGGGGTGTCTGCTAGAGGGCAACGAACGTGAAACTACTATAGAGAGAAGTTGTTTCCATGTGTGCGTGTGCAAAAGTTTGTTTAGTTATCGTTTTAAACTTATGAGGTATGAGCATATACAAGCACATGAGAGGATTTACTATCATCAACCACTGCAAATGATCGCCACAGATGGACTGAGCCCAAAATGAAAAACGAACCCGATAACCGACCCAATGTCCAATATATCCATTCCCCAACAACAAAACACCAGCCAAATCCCATTTGCGTTTCATTCTAGAGATCCACTAGAGCATGAATAAGGACACTGGTAAAGAGGGGAGGGGAAGGCAGGTGAGACAGGACAGGGTGGAAGAAGTACAAAGGAGTACACAGGAAAGGAAACAACAACAAACTTGTTGCTCCTTTAGTGGCTGTTTGGCCAAACGAAGGTTGTAACTAACAAATCTATTCTATCAATTAAAGACAAGGACAGAAAAAACAGGAAAGTTCCCCACCCACCCACCAAATCCTCCAGTAAAAGCCGACAGGAAATAGTGAGAAGAACAACCATGCAGCATGGAAAAGCTGTCATGGAAATTTCATAGGAAAGAAGGAAAGGAATTCTTATCACAGACTATCAGTCTGAAAAGGAAAGAAACATTACGTCAACAGTTTTTATCAATGTTGTTCTTCGGGCTGTATCATTCAAGCTCTGGAAAAAAAAAGTTTATACATATACAGAAATGTATGATTCAGGGGTAAACATACTTAGCTGGGAGCTATAAGACTGATACTTATCCAAGCGAGAATTAAATGTTAGTACTGCATTACAGTTTACTACTCTGGAGGTCAATTTATTCCATATATTTACAACCCTGTTAAAGGAGAAAGGCTTAGCTTCATGTGACTGAAATCGTTTGCCAATTATTTTATGCCGATTGCCTCAATGAAGAATAATTCTGATGATCAACTATGAAGTATTTATCGGTTGCCATATTATTGTGTCCTTTGAAAATTTGAAGTACTTGAACTGAATCTCCAAATAACCTGCATTTACTAGGGTGAAAAGGTTCAAGGCACCCAAACGCTCCTCGTATGGTTTATTTCTCAACCTAGATATCATTTCGGTCACCCTTAATTGTACTCTCTGAGGCTTCTCTGTGCCCTTTTTGTAATAAAGCAACCATAACTGAACACAATACTCTATGTGTGCACGTACTAGAGATTTATGCAAGGTGACGATGATATTTTCTGACATGCAGACAGCTAGAAAGAGGGAGAGGATGGGAGAGAGAAAGAAGTAGAAAGGTAGTTAGATTTTAGTGGTCTGTTCTGGAAGAAGGAAAGAGAGGCATGTTAGCTGGTGATGGAAAGGGAGTGTGAATGAGGTAAAGAGAAAGAGTAGAGTAGGGGAAAAGTTACAGGGAGGGCGGGAATAAATAAGTTAGCAAGAAAGGCAAACTGATATTACATCAAATTTCACTGCCTTTCCCTGAACGCTTATTAGTATCTTGCTTTGACTTCCCTTCATATATTTCATCCTTCACACATTTCATTTCCCAATTTTTCTCACATTTTATTTTACTTCAAATTCTATACTTTCATTTCACATTTTTCCACACTCATCTTTTCAAGTTAATTTCCACAACTTTTATCGTGGTGATTAAAAAGAAAAAAAAAAATTGTCCAGGTCAGTTAGAATTGGCCGGTACGTCAACGTTTATTGCTTACTACCATTCTCATCATCATCATCATCATCATCTGCATGTTTAGTTCATTTCAGCGCTCTCGCTCTCTCTCTCTCTCTCTCTCTCTCTCTCTCTCTCTCTCTCTCTGTTTCCTCTTTTCTTTTTAACTTCAGCTACTTTTTTTTCTTTAATATCACACTCTTCTCTCATGTCGCATTTTTTTTTTTTTGTTCACTCATTTTTACCTTGACTTTTTTTTGTTTAAACTTTACCCCTTCTCTTCATTTTCATTTTGTTTTCTCTTGTGAGGCAAAACTGTCAACCGGCATATTGGCTTAGTCAACTGGGGTGGGCCTTCACACAAACACATTTATGCAAATACTGTGAGAGGGGAAGATGAAAGAGGTTGTCTGGGTGGTCGAGGAGGTGTGAAGGAGGGCTGCGAGAGATGGGGAGGAGGGATGGTCAGATGAAGCAGGAGAGAGATGAAGAGATGGGAGACAGAGATATGGTGGAGAAGAGGGCGAAGGGAAGAACATTAAAAGAGGGATAATGGAAGGAGATGGAAATCTGAAGAGATAAAAGGGAAGGGGAAGGAGAACAGGAAAAACAATGCTGAGAGGGAGTGAGAGGAAGTAAGACAGAGATAGAAGGGAGTGGAAAGAGAAGAGAAGTGATGAGGTAATGGAGAGAAAGATGTGATGAGGAGGAGAATGAGTATTAGCATAAGTCACGTTTTTGTGAAATTACCTTTGACATAATATGAAGCACTTGCTGACTAATGTTCTATTTCGAATTAACCGTAAAGAAGGTAAATAACAAGCAATTATGCGAAGAGTGTAAAAAGATGGACGGTCTTCGATAGAGAACTTTGCCGCAAAATATGAAAATACCGTTGCTCAGTATGGACTTAATTTAATGTCAAAGTTTAATTCACACAATCTGTTTTTTTTTTTTTTTGGGGGGGGGTGATTTTTACGGAGTGCATATATTTACGATGTAAATATTTTGCACTTTCTTCTGGCGCAAAATTAAATAGTGATCAATTATTTTCTTTCACTCCTGGCTAACCACTTCATATCGATTATGTGCATTATATTAAATTGTTACCACCAGACGATTTTATTCATTTTTCAGGGTGCTTTTCCAGCTGAAGGGGCTAAGTATAACCTTCAGTAACCCCTCCACTACAGTAGGTCCGTCCGAAGCAAAATATAATCGTCTATAATCGGTTTGTTTGTTTTTCTGCCCAGTTCTTAGCCACGTGACGTCAGACGGGAGGCTGGGTTTTACCAATAACCATGGAAACTCATCATTAAATCAAAACTAAAACTCGCCGAATTTCATGCAGCCTAACTTAACAATAAAGTTGTGGCAGTGGTTTAGTTCCCAATCTAGTCCATGCAAGATCTAATACTTTACGAATACCATCAGGAGCACAGGGTCCCGGGGCTACTTGCTCCTAACAGTCAAGGTGAGGGTGACCAGCCTCACTGGCCTCTGACTGCTAATTACAGGCGAACGAGCGAAACCAGATAGAGAAGTGTTCTGTCAGTGAATGAGCGGAAGGTAACAATAAGAGACAAGCAACTTTTTACTTAATGTAACTGGTGATTTTTTTTTTTTTCTAGATGCTAGGTCTATCAGTTCCATTTTGTATTTTGTGACTAATATCGCATCATAACACTGTGCGATTTGCAATAGTAAAAAGGTATCTCGCTTGCTGGTTATGTGGGAGAACGCGCTTCATACCGGTATCTGAGTGGTAGGCTACAATCTCCCTTCAGATGTAAACCTTTCCGGGGCCCATCCTACTGAAGTGCCTTAGCCCACCAGATCACCAGGTGTCATTTGTATGGTTACCACCCAGCAAAATAAATGGTTTCCTGGGTTACAGTAAACCATCAGGCATGTGACTCATTTTAGAGTCACTTAAAGGCAGCAGTACAGTCGGTGATTGGATGGTGGCTGCTCTCACCTACCAACATGGGCGAGAACTATTTAAAATCTTTGGTGTTAATGCAAATATTTAGTCGTATATCAGAGGCAGTATTAGTAGAGGTTGCGGACCTTGAGATCTATTTAACCCCTTCATGGCCGCCGGCGTTGACTGACGTTTAGCCGATAAATGGTCACGTATGAACACTGACTACAAAAAATTGCGAAAATTCTTGGGAAGTGAACGAACATTCTGAACATCTTCAGACTGACCTACACTACATCCCCATACATCCCGTCAAGGAATTCAGAGCCTGCTGCTGTGATGAGTGGATTTTCGATTTTTTCGCTCATGGCCATCCCTAAACAAGCACAACTACACCCATTATTTCGACCCAGACAGAAAATATAATCTTTGTCCTCTCTTGCGAAACACACACAACCACCCTGTTTACGATAATGAACAATAACAGGCAGAAACAAAAAAGACATGACAATCAGAGAAAAATATATTTTTGTTTGCTCAGGTTTGTTGTACTGGTTTGGATCATGCGATGCAGTGCGACTTGTCGAAAACTGTGAAAACTTTTGGGAAGTGAACGAACATCTGGGACATGAGACTGACCTTCACGCTCTCACACCTCATTTGTCGGTTCACCACCTGCTGTCGTGATGAGTGAGTGTACGATTTTTTCACTCAAGGCCATGCCAAAACACACATAGTTATACCCATTATCTCGACCCAGGCAGAAAATATCGACTTTATCTTCCCGTGCAAAACACACAGATCGACCCTGTTTGCGATTATAAGTAAACACTGGCATTAAACAAAAAAGGCGTGATGATAAAAGAAAAAAAAATGTTTGGTATCTTTACATATTTGCTCAGGTTTGTTGTACTGTTTTGAATCATTTTACATATTATTTGCCTTTTATAAACATAATAGGAAAGTTTTCCGTTTTCACGTGATGCTTTCATGGGTGGAGAGGCCTCCTTTCCCTTCCTGCTAATCAGCTCGTGCGAGGTGCGAATGGCAGGTCGTCTCGCATTTCAACCCTCACTGTCCAGCCCGTACACTCAGGGGATGACGTTTATCTCATTTAGGTATGAAAACAGAAATTCTAGCCTTCCTTTTCCAACAAACTCCACCACCCAGAATACAAAAATAAGTCGATACTACCATAAACACATTAAACACCGAAAAATGCGAAATAAATTCATAATATAATTTTTAAATACAAACCTCGCATATTATGTACTGAAAAACTTCAAAATTCACATATATATACAGTTATTTCACACCTTTTGAGTACCGCTGGAAATCTGGGGGGGGGTAAAAAAATACAATACGTCATGGAATACCTACGTGTACTATATCAGCTGCCTAAATTTACTCAACTTCTGCATTCAATTACACGCCACAGGATGGGTCTAGGAAGCTGATATTTGCACTGCCAGGTGCATCGGAACTTCCTCTTCAATATGACAAGGAAAAATAATCGATTTTCGAAACTTTGAAAAATGGTTGTTGGGTCGTCCTGCAGAGCCTGTCCAATTCCATGTGGTCGGCCACGAAGGGGTTAACGACTTATGTCATGACTTATTTTATATTTTATTTATGTTCGTCGTTAACGATTTTATTCAGCTCACAATACACTTTTTGAACTAGATAAGTTAGTGAAGGAATAAATAATACATATATCTATCAGGTCGCCCCTCCTAAGTGAAGAAAAATGTATGAACTCAACACAAGTGAAATGAAAATAGCATCAACCTTGTGATGTGTTTATTCCGTTTATCTACTGTAAATTCATAATTTTTAAAGTAATATAAATCACAATTCTTAAAAATTACAACTACCTTGTGCATCAGTATATACTAGAGTTCAGAGTACTGAAAAGTGTATGCCATGAGAGAGAGAGAGAGAGAGAGAGAGAGAGAGAGAGAGAGAGACTCGACCAACAACCATAGCACTTGTTTAATTAGTAAACCCTGAGGAAGAAAATCAGACTCTAAATTTAGACCATGAAAAAAATCTAATATCGAAAAAAGAAAGAGCTATTAAGGTACTGAAATGGAAGATATTTGGACCTAATTAGTTCCTTCATGGGTTGTAGGCTTGACTTTGATTTTTGACCCATTCAGTGAGAGGTCGCTCCTGAGATGATTTTATAAACTTTTTGTCTATCTTCCTATTTATCAGTCTAGCTAGCTAGCTGTTTATCGGTCTACCTATATGTATTTACTTATCTATCTTGCTATTTACTTATTTATTAGTATCGTTATTTTTTTTCTTTTGGCAAGTAGTTTTACTTCTGTCGACATCTGAAACTGTCACAATACTCCGCCTACTTTAAATGGACCTAAAACTGCCATACCTTCATCGTGAATGCTGAACTGTAACAAGACATGAACATCAGAATATGGTGCTATATTCTGTCACATTAGACTTGGTCTAAAAGTGCCACATCTCAATCTCAGATACTGAGTTGTAGGCTAACAGGAGAGTGCCGATGAAGTATGGTTCTAGTCAGGCAGGAAGTGCTTTAAAAAGGATGTAGAACCGTACTATTTTCTTATTCTGCCATCGATTTACGGGAAATAGCATTTCAGAATGGCGATAATCTGGGCAGAGTTAAGGTGGACGAACTTAGAAAAGCGACCATAAGTTGCAACAATTACCTTCGTAATGCTGTGGACATAATATAACTCCATTCCATTACGCACAAATTTGTACAAGCCCGTGTTAATACAAGGTGGTCAATAAACAGGCCTTCATTTAAAAAAAAACTCATATCTAGTGGAAACAGCTCAGTCTGTTGGTGTGGGCATGTGTGGCAGTGGGAATAGGAATTGCAGGATAGACAGTGATAAAGCTGAATTAGCCATTCCCACAACACGCTAGAAATCGCCCAGCAGAGAGGGGTGTTATATATGGTCCACCTTTGGGGTCATTTAAACTTCCTAAGATATTATACAAAATTTTCTTGCATCTAGTTTCAGGCCTGCGAAACCCTGAAATTATTTTATTATGCTGAAACGAGCCAGAAAACAATATAAAGGTGAATGTTAATTGATTTTACAGGATATTCTGCGATAATTGGATCATGAATTTTGGATGGCACAGGGTAATCCTATCACGGTGTTTATCACATGAAATGTATCATATGACTGACTTACTGTATCACAACACTGGTATAACTGGATTAGCTTCACTCGACCTGCAAAATATTACTTTTGTTTTATGATTTTGAACGATATAGAGACAATTGTTCTTTTGTTATATTTTTATTGCATTTAATGTGTATGTGTTCTATTTTCAATTATTTTGGTTAACTATGACTCGCTCGCAGTTGAACAAAATAATTTTAGTTGGAACAGAATACTAGAGCTGTCCAGATCACATTAATGATAACCGTATTAACACTCAGACTCCTTTGCCTCACTTAGCAGAATAAAACTGTCTGACCTAAAACCGAGCTGAGTGGTGCAGTTGTTCCGATCATTACATGGTCCTACAATAATTCAGTCATGTAATGCTCGCTGACATGGGTGGTTTCGGTTATGGTGTATTATAAATGTAACTTAAGGCAAAACGTTTCATGTTCCCATGTACCACAACTCTGATATAATTACATTAGATTTACTGTACTTCTCGAATGTTACTATTGTTAAATTATTTGGTGCATTATAAATGCAATTGTGGTTTTGTTATATGTTTGACTGAATTTAGTGGTTTTCTTACATTATATATTTTAACCCGCCCCATCCCAACCACTTTTCCACCACTGACTCCCCCCAATCCCAACCATTTTTGGAAAAAAAATTTTTTGGCTCAAACCTCCGCTTTTGGTGAGAAACATCAAAAATTCATAGAGAAATCGCTCACCTGAGGTTTAAAATACTCGATCCAGGTAGCAGTACCTCCTTACCTTACTGGGTTTTCTAACAGGCTGGCACCAAAGAAAACGAGTTCTATGCGAGGGTAACTATTTCACACCACTCATAAACGGTATTTATTTATTTACTTGGTACGAATTTATATGTAGTACGAGAGTATATTGGTTTTCAAACAGTAATATAGGCATTATAAGCATTGTTTCACTCACTAACTCATCACCATACGTGACCTTTTTTTGCCACATCACCTGATCATCATTTCTGACTGTTTCTTCCTCTAATGCTATGTAAAGTTTGTCCTCCACATTGTCATCAATTGGGGAATCACTCTGGCCCTGAATTTCGTACCGTAGCATGACATGGCTTTACTGGCCAGGTCACTGATAACAGGTGAATTGCTAAGACAATGGCATGCAGGGGGAGGAGGTCATGCTGGGTAAGGCATTGTCCCTGCCTGGCATTTTGCAGACGAAGGTGTCCCATGTATACTTACCAAAAATCACTAGCGAAAATTGAAAATTGTCCAAATTAGGGACCTTGCAATTGATTCACGTTTATGTACGTTGACGGGATTGGCAGTGACAAAACGTGTGGACGTTAATTCACGTCGATGGGATGCTGCAGGTTCATAGATTAAAAAATTTGTTTTTATAAAAAGTGTTATTTATTAGGGTTTCCACAGCTGAATATTGTTATTTGATGTTAGCTGCAACAAAATAGTCTTACTTCTACCTCAGCTAAATAAAATCGGCTGGTGTTAGCTGAAACATACTACTAGATATGTTCCGACCATGGGGAAGCTAACCTGCCGTCCTACAATCATTCGATCATGTAATTCTCACTGACACAGACTGATCCAGTCATGGTGTACGTGATTATATTGAAGCCAAGTTTATCAGAAGAATGACTTTCCATATTATTAATTTAAAGGGGTAGGTTCAATGTACTTCCCAGTTAATGGTCTTGCTTGACAATTTAGATGTCTTAAAATACAACTTTGTTTTTTCTGGCATATTTTTTTGTGTGTGATATTCCCGATTACCTCTTACTCGAGAGTTAGTTCATGCGGTGTTTCCCCCAATCCACAAAGTGGGCAAGGCACGGTCTTTTTCCATAAGGTAGATGATGATAATGATGTGGAAGAGGAGGAGGAGGAGGAGACTCTAAAAGAATGCGTTTCCTGGCAGCTGCAGTGTAACATAAAACTGTTTTAGAAATAACTATGTCATTGTTATGTAAATTGTCTGAGGGCTACTTAACACAGTATTTGCATTCCTTGAGTCTGTTAAGTTTCACAAAGCTCTTACGTGGGAATTGTGGCTGGACAGATTTGCTGTGCCCATTTTTATTTTTCTTCTTAATGTAGTTGGTGCTAAATTATAGCAATATTTCACTATATTTTTATTGCATTTTAGAGTTGGAAATTACCTTTAATTGTTTTGCTCAGGAGGGTGAATATGTCTGGTAATCTTATAATTAAAACATTAAACATCTGTGAGGGAGATTTTATTTTTCAAGTCAATTTTATTACTGAAACTTGCAACATCCATGCACAAGTTTTATTTTTATGGTAAATATTATTATTCTTATTTCTTTAAAAATTGCTACATTTGAAAGGCTATTTGACACAAAGCTTTCAAACTTCTTCATCTTATGTCACAGAGCTGTCCGCTTCAAGTAGTGATAGATGGTGACAATCCATTAACCAGATCTCAGAATATTAACCAGAAAAGTGAGTCAGCCATGCAGTCTCAAGGAAGCTGAAATATTACTGCAACATAGCCTTAAGGCAGACACAGTGTGGAAAGGAGTATGGTTCCTATCTGTTGATTATTCTCTGAGAATGCCTGGGGTCACAAATTGGAACTTTTCCAATATTTCGGATGTTACCTAATTCCCGATGAAGGATTAAAGCTACAGGAACCAAACTTAGTGGACTTATAGACTCTGATGACCAAAGGTGATATGCACAAGCCCAATGGCCTTGACCTCATTTTCACTTTATAGCTCGGCTTTAGGTAGGCAATGGCTCTGGGAAGTTTTTCTTTGTCAAAATTGTCTTAGGACAATTTTATGTTTTTGTTATTTTTACTTATTAAAACTTGTCACACCCACGTGGGATTTTTGTTTTTTTCAATATTATTCAGACTTCCCACATCCCTGTGAGAAGTTTTCTTCTTTGTCAGTATCATTATTAGTACTATTGTTATTACTTATTTAAAAATTGCGATATTTCAAAGGCTATTTGGCCTAGGGCCTTCAAACTTGGTCAACTTAGTCAGACGCCTGTCTACTTCCTTTGGTCAAATATGATGGCAGTCGGTCAACAAGATTTCCGGATGTTATTGCAGAATATGGAAAAGACAGTCAGCCATGCTGTCTCAAGTGCTGCTTATGCGAAAAACCTGAAATTTTACTACAAAATAGCCTTAAGGCGAACACAGCACAGAAAGGAGAATAGTTCCAATTGGCTGAGATCGCCTACGAAAAGAAATTGGGACATTTCCGGATGATCTGGATGTCATCCACTATTCCATGAAAGATTAAAGCTAGAGCCAACAAACTTGGTGGACTTAGTGACTGTGATGATTTAAGGTGACATGCACAAGACCAGTGACCTTAACCCAAAGGTCCCATTATAGCTTGGCTGTTAGTAGGCAATAGTTGTGGGAAGTTTTTTCTTGATCAAAATTGTCCTTAGACCGTCTTACGGTGTTCTAGTTAATCCTGCTTAATAACTTCCCACATCCCTGAGGGAATTTTTATGTTTTTGGTGGTACCTTTACTACTATTCTTACTTATTTTAAATTTGCAATAGGCTATTTGACCTAGAGCCATCAAAATCCCTGAACTTAGTCGAACAGCTCTCTGCTTCATGTGACCAAATATAGTGGCAATCCATCACTTGGATCTCTTGATATTAGCTGGAACACAAAAAAGTGAATCAGCCACACTGTCTCAAGAACTGCTTAAGTTAGGAAGCTGGAATTTCACTATATTATTAACCTGTCATATCCTGAACTATTTCACACTTCCGACACCCCCCAATCCCGAGCTATTTTGGATTTTTTTTTTTTTGGCTAAAACCTCTGCTTTTGTTGAGAAACAAAGGAAAATCACCAAGAAAGGGCTTACTGTGGTCCATAAGTGGTCGGAACAGGTTAGGTCGCCCGCACCAGGTAGTGTATTCTGTCACTGGTGTGTGAGGCGCTCATGTTTTCTATGGTAGGTAATTTTGGGAGAAACAACAAAGAACACCTCTACATTTATTGAATTTGAACCAATAAACAATAACAATAACAATATAATGGTTTTCAATGACATATATATGAAAAATAAGCATTGTTCCTTCGCGTGAGCATAGCGAGTTTGGTCAGAGTGGTAACACGCTATGTGCTAAGTTTCTTGTAACAGTCAACACATCATTTTTTCTACCTGTTTAATACTGTTTCAAAGCCATTTTACCATTTGTACTGTATGTAAATGTTTTCAGCTGTTTTCATTCATTACGATGGCATGTAGCATAACTATAGCGCACATCTGCTTACTCTGCGCACTCGCTATGACTCGTATCTCAACATACCATATTGTTTTATCACTTTCATAGTATTGTTTTCTTTACATTGAACCTTTTCTCCACCACTCTAAATGTTTTCAATTATTTACATTCATTACGAGGGCATTTAGCGAAATGCTAGCGCATATTCATGTAGCAAGCACACTCTCTACCACTCGTTTTTCAACTTCTAATTTATTTCTTCACTCCCAATATACTTCCCCACTTACATTACACCCGCTTCCACCTTATACTACACTTTACATATTTATGGGCCTTATTTATTCCACTGAGCTTTAGAATATCGCACCAAAATACCCTTGCAATGAATGTTTCAACTAAGATAATATTCATACACTTACATACTAATTATCCATTTATATTACACCCGTTTCCACTTTTATATTCCAATTTACATCTTTACAGGCCTTATTTATTCCACTGAGCGTCAGAAAACCGCATCTATATACACTTGCTAGGAATATTTTGACTTAGAATAAATTTCTGCACTTACAAAACTTTCAACTTATATTACACCCGTTTGCAATTTTCATACTAATATTTACATATTTACGGGCCTCATTTATTCCACTGAGCATCAAAATAGCGCATCTACATACACTTGCTGGGAAGGTTTCCACTTAGAAAATATTGTTGCCCTTACAGATTTTTCCACTTATAATACACCCGTTTCCAATTCCATACTACTATTTACAGATCTACGGGCCTTATAATTACACTGAGCGTCTGTTTGTCGTATTTCTTTCTGAGTATCAGCGTCATATCACATTCACACCATATCAGAAGTGCATCAAGGTGTGATACTGAAACAAGGGTGAATGCAGAGACCCACGTCACACTCAACGCACTGGTAGCGAGTGTCTTTTCTCTGAGTGGTGGGTCTCACACGGGAATTGCTACACACATGACACCTGCATTGGGGCCTAGGTCTATTTGGCTGGGGAGGTATAGGAGTGAGGAAATGGCGAGCGGATATTCTCGGGAGTTTGGGCGGCAGGGGCAGTGCGTGTGCGGTGTTGGGGCCTTTCAACCGCATACCGGGCAAAAATCTCACGTGTAAGCTCCCCCACAAACCCTTCAAAGGTTTGCTGAACTCCTGTTGTCATGGCGTGGAGGTGGTGGCAATTCAGGGCAGTTATATCTAGCAGGTGAAATAAGAGCTTCTTGTACCACTTCATTGTGGTCCTGGCACACTTGACAGTGTATATCATGGTGTCTGACTGGTCCACCAGGCACATGTTGATGCTGTAATCGAGGACACACTCAGGTTTCCATATGTGGCACCTGTTCTCGCTCCGGTAATCCATGGACTCTGTACGGTGCATCAAGGGATGGTGAACCATGGACAAGGGGCTGACTTCTCTATTGTGGTTCCACACTGTTGCTAGTATATTGTTCGCCTGGAAGAAGACAACCTGATTTCTGTCAAGTTTCCGCCCCACTTTGACCATGTGACGCTGGTTCACCTTGACGGTACCACAGATCCCCGTGTCATGCCTGTGTAGATAACGAGCGAGAAGAGGGCTAGTGTACCAGTTGTCCAAGTAAAGGACGTAACAACAGTGAGGGTAGTCTTCTATCATTGTCATTACCACTGCTCCAGACAGTCCAATACTCCGATCTTCTATTATGTCAGTCTGTGCACCGGTGTACAAAACTATATCTTGCACATAACCAGTCCTACAGTCACACATAACAAAGATCTTGAACCCAAAACGGTGCCTTTTGCTGGGTATGTACTGCCGAAATGAAATATTGCCTCTCCACAACACGAGACTCTCGTCTATGACAAGGTCTCTATAGGGATATAATGAGGAATTGAATGTTTGCCTTAGGTGATCAAAAACCAACCTATTTCGCCTCATCTTGTCTGTGTCATTTGCATTTGCAGGATCATCAGCATAGTAAAAGTGGAGGCAACTTATAATTTGTTGAAAATGATTATGGCTCATGATTTGGCCAAGTATTGGTGTCAGCATGATAGGGTCCCTTGTCCAGTATGCCGGAATTCTGTTTTTTCGTACAATACCCATCAAAAGTATGAGGGCAAAAAATAAAAACATTTCTGCAAGGAAGACAGGGTAATCATATTTGATGGAATGCCTGCTCCTTGTGCCCAGTCTTTCACTCTCACGGTGCTGGCTGCTAGCGAAACGGTTTGTTTGGTTCACTATTTGTTCCACAAAACCCTCACTGAAAAAAAGGTGGAAAAAATCCAGCCTGGTGGAATTAGGGTGAATTCCTTGAGCAGTGCAGCCAGAGCGCCCCTGCTCAGTGAAGGGGTGAATGATGGGAGTAAAATCACTCCCATCCTCCCTATTCCATGTCACAAATCCCTCGTCCCCATCGTCCCCATCGTTGCCTTCGTCAGGGTGGGGAGGAGATGCTGGTGGGGGAGGTTCGGGAGGAGTGCGGAGGGCTTCCCCACTCGCACTCCTCTTCCCTCGGCCTTTACCCTTTCCCTTTCCCTTACCCTTACGGCCTTGTGGAATATTACGGGGCTGTTGAGATGAAGTCTTTTTTTTTTTTTTTTTTTTTTAATAACAGAACGGAGGAAGGAAAAACAAATGAGTAAAAAAAAAAAATCCATACACCAGATTTCTGGTGTCCTCTGTTCATAAAATATCTGTAACTGTTAGACTTGAACAGTTGTGGGTTGAAATTTGGAGGGAAACAACTTTAGGGAAGCGAGTTCCAGAGGGATGCAGTTCGGGGAATGATAGGATTCTGATAGGCAGAAGTTCTGCAATATGGCTGAGTGACATTCCAGTCATGAGCGCAACCAGATGCCCGTGTAGCACGAGTGAAGGCATGGAGAGGTGGCACCATGGAGGCAACTTCGTCTGAGCATTTGCCATAAAAATATCTGTAAAATAATGCAAGGGAGGCAACATTCCTTCTTACTTGCAGGGGAGGTAGTTTATGTGAAATGGCAGGGTTGTTAATGATTCTAACAGCTTTGTTCTGAAATTTGTCTAGTTGTCTTAATGCAACCCCTCCACAACCATTCCACAAGGGTGAGCAATATTCAAGCTGAGAGCGCACATGACTCTTATAAATTATAGCTAACTGTTCATCAGTGAAAAAGTTACGGACTCTGTACAATAATCCAAGTTTCTTTGAGGCAGTTTTAGCAAGTGATCTGACATGAGAGGTCCAGCTGAGGGCACTGTTAAGTGAGACACCAAGAATTTCAATACTTTTGGAGATGGGAATATTAGTAGCACTGAAGGTAATGTACGAATCTGGCAATATCTGTCTATTAGTAAACTGTATATATTTAGTTTTACTAGCATTAACCCGTCATGTCCTGAGCTATTTCGCACCTCCGACATGCCCCAATCCCGAGGTATTTTCGATTTTTTTTGGGGGGGGTAAAACGTCCGCTTTTGGTGAGAAACATTGAAATTTCATAGAGAAATCGCTTACCTGAGGTTTAAAATACTCGATCCAGATAGCAGTACCTCCTTACCTGACTGGGTTTTCTAACAGGCTGGCACCAAAGAAAACAAGTTCTATGGGAGGGTAACTATTTCACACCACTCATAAACGGTATTTATTTATTTACTTGGTACGAATTTATATGTAGTACGAGAGTATATTGGTTTTCAAACAGTAATATAGGCATTATAAGCATTGTTTCACTCACTAACTCATCACCATACCTGACCTTCTTTTGCCACATTACCTGATCATCATTTCTGACTGTTTCTTCCTCAAATGCTATGTAAACTTTGTCCTCCACATTGTCATCGATTGGGGAATCACTCTGGCCCTGAATGTCTTTATTGGCCAGGTCACTGGTAACAGGTGAATTGCCGAGACAATGGCGTGTGGGGGGGGGTGGAGGTTATGTGGTGTAAGGAATTGTCCCTGCTTGGCATCTTGTAGAGGAATAGAGGAAGGTGTCCCGTGTATACGTACGAAAAATCACGCGCGAAAAATGAAAATTGTGCAAATTAGGGACCTTGAAATTGCACAACGTACCAGTACGTCGTCGGGACTGGCAGATGCAAAATGATGCAACGTACCCATACGTCGACGGGATGGGGCGGGTTATAAGAGACAAGGTTGTTTTGTCCCCATTCACTTATTGTAGATAGATCTTGATTTATGGAGATGCCTGTACTGAGTTGAGAGGTAGAGATATTAGACTTTGTAAATGGATGTCTGAGTGTGAATGAACTATTTAGTGTTGAGTCATCTGCATATGAGTGAATGGGATTGTGGGTGACAGATAAGTGATCATTAATATGAACCAGAAATAGGGTTGGCGCTAGAACTGATCCCTGCGGCACGCCGGCGTTAATTGAGTGGAAATTGGAATATACATCATCTACTTTTACTCTTATTTTCCTGTAATTAAGATATGAAGAAATCAAAGGAACAAAAGACGTTAGTCCATAGCAAGGGAGTTTGGACAGAAGGGAACGGTGCCATACTCTGTCAAAAGCTTTAGAGAAATCAAAAGCTACTGCATGAGTTTCTCCAAAAAGATTAATTGATTGATGGATGGTATGAGTTAAGAGATTGAGTACATCAATGGTGGATCTTTCGTGGCGAAAACCATACTGTCTATCACTAATTAAGTTGTTGGATTCAAGATGTTTAACAATGTGCTTATTAATTAAAGTTTCAAATACCTTACCAAGAGAAGATGTGACAGCTATTGATCTGTAATTGGAGGGGTCAGACGAACTTCCTTTCTTCGGAACTGGGTGGATATTGGCTTCTTTCCATGAATTTGGGAATAAAGAAGTACATATGCATAGTCTGAATAATTTAGCTAGGACAGAGGCAAGTTCAGGGGAACACGTTTTCAAAACGATTGGCGGTATTCCATCTGGGCCTGGAGCTTTGTTGGTAGGTAAGTTGTCTAGGATGGGTTTTAGTATCTTGTCTGTATTTTAGGTGGGTCAATTTCGGGAGAATCAAGTTCCAGTACTGGGACATTCTGGCTGGCATCGTCTATGGTACAGTTTCTGGCAAAGGTACTGGCAAAGATATCTGCTTTCCCACGTGGGTCATTTGTAATGTTGCCATCTGAAGATTTTAGTGGGGGAATGGAAGATGACTTGTTAAAGTTATTATTGAAAGAATTAAGAGTTGACCAGAATATTCTATTGTCATCAGGGTTGTTAAGTAGTTCTGATGCTTGCTTTTGAATAAAGTTTGATTTTGATAGATATAATACAGCTTTTGCATGATTTCTAGCAATTTTAATTTGGGAGAGTGATTCAGATGCACCCTCACTGCCCCACGTGATATGCCCCGCCACATCACACCACCACTGGAGAGCGACGAATCACTCCCGCCACTCTCACCTTCTATACTCGCCCTTGCACTTTCCATTTCACTCCCCACTCCCTCCACACCACTTCCGCCCTCCCCAAACAAAAGACTAGGCCCATACCTGCTTGTACGACGTGGTGTGCGCTCGGGGCCGCGATGGGTGATAATCTCTCGGCTGTACCACATGCCAGCACATCCCACGGCTCTGTCCTCATCTTCGTCCTCGTCCTCGAAATCAGGCTTCACATCATGTAGGGGCTGCTGAGAGGATGTTGCATGTTGTTTTTGTGCAGGCTGGCCCTCTCTAGCAGCACAATAAGTTACATAGTGCCGCTTCCTGGGGGATGGGACCTCCTTATCACTGCTGCTGGTTTCCACCTCCTGTAGTTGGACATAATCTTTGTCCACAACCTCATTGTCCAGTGGGGAATCACTGTCGCCTGTGAAGGTGTCCAGGGAGGCTTGGATTTCCTCTTCCAAGAGACCTCTATGTGCCATGTCTGACCAGGGCCACTGCTAACAGGTTAGTGACCGAACCAAGGGTGAGCGCGGGTTGCGCGGGGTCGCCGAGTTTCCCTGCCTGGTGGCAGGTAGGGGAAGGTCGAGCGACCCTACGTACCAAAAATCAAGTGCGAATTTTGAAAATTGTGCAATTTATGCACCTTGCAATTGCACGACGTAGCAGTACGTCGACGGGACTGGCAATTACATAATGTTGCAACGTAGTCATACGTCGATGTGATGCCTCGGGTTAAGGAGGACACAGTGTTGAAACGAGTATGAGTCCACTGATTATTCTTGGAGATCACCTAGGGTAAAAAAAAAAAAAAAGGGACTTTCCTGGATGTTCAGGATGTCACCTATTTCTCAGTGAAGGATTAAGCTAGAGTCATCGCACTTGGCGGACTTACAGACTGTGATGAGATAAAGTAACTCGCCCAGGAGCAGTGACTTCTGACCTCACTCAGGCAAAAAATTAGAGACTATTCCCAATAATCTGAAATGCCACTTAATTTTTCATGAATTACTAATGCTAGACCCACATAACTTTGTGTACTTATTGACTGTGGTGACCGAAGATGAGATGCACAGGATCAGTGACCGCGGCTACTAGTAGGCAATGGCTGTGGAAAGTTTTTCATTACTGAAATTGTCCTTGGAAAATTTTACAGCATTCTAGTTATTATTTTTATTATTTTTATGTTATTATTATTATTATTATCATTATTATTATTAATTTTACTATTATTATTATTATTATTATTATTATCATTATTATTATTAATTTTACTATTATTATTATTATTATTTATTTTATTATTATTATTATTATTATTATTATTAATATTGTTATTTTTATTATAACTGTTAATCATCTTAAAATTGCAGTGCCAAAAGCTGTTTGCCATAGAGCCTTCGAAGTTGGTCTGCACAGTCGGACAGCTGCACGCTTCCTTTAACCAAATATGGTGACAGTTCATCAAGAGGATCTGTGGAAATTATTCGGAGCACAGGAAAGTGAGTCAGCCATGCTATGTCAAGAAATGCTAAAGCTAAGAAGCTGAAATTTTACTGCAATTTAGCCCTCAGTGGAGGCAATGCAGCAAAGGAGTATGGTTCAATTGGCTCGTTATTCTCTGAGATCACCTCAGGTCAAAGATGGGACTGTTTCTGATATTCCAAAGTTCACCTAATTTTCCATAAATGATCAAAGCTATAACCACCAGACTTGGTAGATTCGTAGACTGCGATGAACTAAGGTGACGTACACAAGATCAGTGACATTGACCTGGCTCGGGGTCAAATTCCAGTTGTCACCTAATATTCCATGAATCACTGAAGCTAGAGCCACTAAACTAGGTGGACTTATAGAATGCAATGGCCTGGGGTGACATGCACAAGATTAATGACCTCGCCCTTGCCTGGGGTCAAAACTGGGACTTTCCTGGATATTCTGGATATCACAATTTTCCACCAAGGACTAAAGCTGGTGCCAACAAACTTGGTGAACTAATAGATTGTGCCGACCTAAGGTGATATGCACTAATTCAGTGACCATGACCTTTAGGTTTCTATTAGGCAATGGCTATGGGAAGTTGTTCTTTATCAAAATTGTCCTTGGACAATTTTACGTTGTTCTAGTTTCAAATTGCGATATTTCAAAGGCCCCTTGGCCTTGAGCCTTCAAACATGGTCAACTTAGTCAGATAGCTGTTCACATCTTTTGGCCAAATATGGTGGCAATTCATCAACCATCTCAGGATATTATGCAGAACACAGGAGAGTGATTCAGCCATTCTATCTCAAGAATTGCTTAAGAAAGTGAAATTTTTCTAAATTATAGCCCTATGATGGGAATATTATGCAAAGGAGTAGGCCTATGGTTATACTCATTTGGTTATTGTCTGAGAATATGTGGTGTCAAAATTTAAAACTATTTTGATATTTCAGATGTCAACAAATTTTCAGTTGAGGATTAAAGCTACAATCACCATACTTGGTGGACCTAAAGACTGTGATGTCCTAAGGTGTCAAGCAGAAGATCAGTGACCTTGACCTCGAGCTCTCTTTATAGCTCGGCTTCTAGTAGGGAATGGCTGTAGAAAGTTTTTCTTTATCAAAATTGTCCTTGGACACTTTTACGGTGTTCTAGTTATTCATACTTGTTAAAATTTTCCACATCCTTGTGGAACGCTTTTTGGTTTCATTAAAATTATTTAAACTTGCAACATCCCAAACGAAACTTTTCTTGTTTTTGTCAGTATCTTATTATTATTCTTACTTACTTTCATCCCATAATGGCCATGAGGTATGACATTTGTGTGCACCCCAGGCCAGCCCCAGGACCATTTTTCAAATTTGTAAAATCGATTTCTTTTCTTTACTGATGTGTGTAAAGAATCATCTGATGAAAATAGCAATGTCTTTTGTATCTTCCTATACCCATCCTGCGATTCGCTTTGATTTGCAGAAGAACTCACTCATTTACTGCGTATGCACCATTAACATGTAAACATTTGTGCGAAAACATCCAAGGTAAATTGACTGCCTAGGTGCTTGGGATGGTAGAGTAGGATCATGTAAACATACCAGTGACATTCGTTCCCTTCCCATAAGTGTTCGTAGTTTTTCATAGCTCGTGCTAATGCGACATCACCGCACTGGTGCACTGGCACTGGATGGTGTCATTCAACACCGGCAGATATTGAGAGATTTGGATTGCGATATTTCAAGGGCTATTTGGCCTAGAGCAGTGGTTCTCAACTGGTGGTCCACGGTGACTTTTTGGGTGGTCCACAGGACGTTCACTATATTTGGTAATACACTGGAGATTGGTGCATATATTTTTAAATTTATTGAAATTTCAGTAAGAAAAATTTTATCAAAATAAATAATTGGCCATTCATTTTATTGTATTATTCCTACTGATTATTCCAGTATGATTGGTACTTACGCAAATCTGTCAACACATGCAGTCAAATGTCTTCTGCCATTTGCATCAACTTCCATGTGTGAGAGCAGATTTTCATGTTTGTTGCACATTAAGTCCAAACAGAGGAATCGGCCTGCAATGGAAAGCGATATTCATTGTCCATTATCAAGTACCACTCCTAACATTGAAAAGCTTGTCAGTGAGAAGAGAGAATCCAAAAGTCTGGTTGCAAAGAAAAATGTTAGTTGTATACTCCTACATAATTTCAAAATTCTGTTTGTTAGAAATAAATGTCACAGCAAAATGTTAGAGATGTATTCATGTATTTCCTGGAAATTATGTTTGAAAGAAATATATTTCAGACCAAAATGTCAGCTGTCTACTATTTTATATCATTTATCAAAATTCTGTTGGTAAGAAATATATTTCTATTCAAAATGTTAGTTGTCTATGCTTTATTTACAATTACTCAAAAATGAAATGGTCCACGATATCTTTTTTATTTGGGCTGGGGGTCCATGGCCTGAATCGAGTTGAGAACCACTGGCCTACAGCTATGTCAACATAGTCGGACAGCTGTTCACTTCTTTTGGCCAAATATTGTGGCAGTCTGGCAAACACATCTCTAGATATTATCTGGAATACAGAAAAGTAAGTCAGCCACTCTGTCTTAAGAAATGCTTAAACAAGGAAGCTGAAATATACTACAATATACCCTTAAGGTGCATGTAGTAGTAGTAGTTGTTCCCTAGGCAGTCTGGCCGAACAGCCCCGAGTCCCTTGGGAAGGCCATGGCCGAGACCAGGCTTTCCCACAGAGCTCTCAAAGAGTGTATGTTGTGTTGTTGGCGTAGTTGATTGTGTGCAATGCAGTCTTCCATAATGTGCTTAATAGTATGGGGTGCTGTGTTGCATCCTGGACAGGCATCAGCGACGGAGTCATCCAGCCTCTTCTGGTAGCTTAAGAGGGCTGGATGGTGCCCACATCTCAGCCTGGCCAGGTGGACCCTGTCCTCACGAGGAAGATAGGATTCAGAAGGGTGGATGTCAGGAGGCCGTGCAGGCAGCTGTGTGTTGTCTTTAAGTGACTGAATGGAGTGGCGAGTGATCTGAATGTGGATATGCTTCTGGAAGCTGGTCTGAGGTGGGTGAAGGGGGAGAGATGACAGTATTTGTGTATGGTATCGTGTGCTGGGTGTTGTTTTGATGTTCCTTGGTGTGGGTGGATGTGCTGCCATGTGCTGTAGTGGATGTTGTGGGTTTGTGGAGGCTGCAGCAAGAAACTGGGTGCCTCTCATGTCTAGGTGATCCTTGACCTTGAGGACTTTGGTTTCTTGATGTAGGTGGCCTGTGGGTGTAGTAGCTGTGCAGCCTGTGATTATTTTTAGGGCCTTGTTCTGTATGGTCTGTAGAGTGTTGTATTGTGTTTTGGTGAGGTTAGAAGCCCAGGAAGGGCTTGCATAATTCATCACTGAACGTATGTATTGTTTGTATACAGTGGTGGTTTCTCTGTTGTGTCCGAATGTTGTATGGGCAAGTGACCTCAAAGCATTGAGTCTTGATGTTATTTTATTATTAATGTTTGTGATGTGTTGTTTGAATGACATTGATGTATTGTATGTTACACCAAAGATTTTGTGTGTGTGTGTGTGTGGTAGTGGAGTGTTGTTTATGGTGAGGTGTGGGATGTGACTGTGTTCTGCTGTCCAGTTTGTGAGAAGAGTAACTGTAGATTTGGCTGGGGTTATTTTGAGCCTGTTTGTGGTGATTCGTGTAGTGTGTTGAGGTAAGGTTGAATGATGTGTGCAGCTGTGTTTGAGTTTTGGTGTATACATGTAAGTGTTATATCATCTGCATAGGAAGCTATGTGTATCTGTGGTGTGTGGGGTGTGGGTATGTCGTGCATGTACTGATTAAAGAGTGTAGGGGACAAAACAGATCCTTGGGGGACGCCGTTTGTGAAGTATCTGATATTAGAAGACTGACCGGCAAATGTTACGTGTGCACATCTGCCTGCTAAGTAGTTTGCCAGCCATCTTTTTGTGTTATTGTGCATGCTTGTATTGAGTATTTTGTTTGTGAGGTTGTGGCGGGGGATGGCATCAAAAGCTTTGCTAATGTCTAGTGTGACTAGGAGTGTTCTGTGTAGTGGCCTGGCTGAATTGATGCCATCGAAAACTCTCTGTGTAAGGTCTGTAAGAAGGGTATTTGTGGAGTGTAGTGGCCTAAAGCCATGTTGTGACTGGGCTAGGGGAATGTGAGTTGTGACTAGTTGTATTATCAGTCGTTCAGTGACTTTACAGGGGGTGCAGATGAGTGCGATGGGGCGATGTGCGGAGGGTAACATGGGGTCTTTGTTGGGTTTAGGGATAGTGATGATATTGCCATGCTTCCACATGCTGGGTATTATGTTGTTTGAGTAGCTGTAGTTTGATATGTTGGTGAGTGCTTGTATGCCTTGTGGTCCTAGGTGTTTAATGATGTTTTGCACTTGAATCTTGATGAGATGTAAAAATGGCCTTGCTGACCCCTCACCCACATCCTCTCAATTAGCAGCCATATCCTCTCACCCTTTAGTCGGTTGCAAAGAAACACTGCACAATTACTGTTACAAACAACTGAAAGTAGCAAAATTATTGATGACTGCGTGAAGCCATTTTGATCACCTCAGACTACATATCAGAAAGCAAGCAGATATAAACATGTGTGCCAGGGGCCTCGTTTGGATGGGGGACAAGGGGACGTGCCTCCCCCCCTCCCACTTTTTGGAGCTTGTAGGACAGAGTATCTTTTGCCCCCCCCCTCCCCACTTTTGGGAGCTTGTGGGACAGAGTATCCTTTTCCCCCCCTCCCCACTTTTCTAGGTGAAAATTTTCAGGATGAATAGCTTTATGCCGTTTATATATACAGGGTGTAACGCGACGTATGACAAAAACTTACACCAGTGATTTATCATACAATTTTGAGTATATTTTGTTCTATAACATATACTCTCAGTGACCCCAGTTCAGTACCCAGCATTCGGTTGTTTGGGCGTAAAAGTTTAGTGGCTGTATAGGTGCCATTGTGTGAGAGCTTCGCAGGGCGACGGGAGACGAGTATTATTAGCTTATACTGTAATGTACATAAAAATCCCGTATCCTATCAGTACAACGAGTTTTAAGAAGAAACTTGACGAAGTCTATTGATTCTTTAACATCGTAATGCATTCCTGCAAGTCATTTGCACAAATCGACTACAAATCAAGGATTAAATTCAAATTTTATGGCTTGCGAGAGAGAAGGGAGGGAGAAGAGGAGCTGGTGTATTGTTGCCAGTTATGTAATGTTTAGTTTGTAGGATATTGCTACGAGCATTATCATAACACCCACAGCTCATTCAATGAAAAAACGTTATTGTAAAGGGAGATTAGCCTCATTTTAAGTCAGGAAGAATATTATTTATAACAATTTTTTCCGTTGCAAGCAAACGTGGCGCGATTGGGTATCTGCACCTGTATTCCTCTCTGCATCACTGGCATTAGCATCGCAGAATCCGTAAAAATAGACGATATCTGCATATTCTTCATTGCTGTACATACGTGGCATGCTGTTTCATGAACAAGCTAAACCCAGTGAACACCTGAATGCGGAGAACAGTATCTGAAGTGTGTGCCTCGCCTGCAATTTTCCCGTTCAAATGACAGTGGACGCAGGGTTAAGTCCTTATAATCGATCTCGCTAGTTTAGTCCTGAAAACTTGCTAGAATGTCGCTAGATAGTAAACACCGCAAAAATCGCTAGAAAATACGAGTAAATCTCTAGAATATCACCTAAAAATGGCAAAAATATCCAGAATGTAGCTAGATATCATGTTGTCAGATGTTAAATAGTGTCGCTAGGTAGAAGCAAAAAGTAGGTCTTGCTGCATAGTCGTTACATTGGCAATCCTTTGTCACTGTTCTCACGTCATAATATGAAAGCAATGGTGTCACGTTTACTTGCAGCAGAAAAAATTGTAATGAATAATATTATTCCTGACTTAAAGGCATGCTAGTCACTCATTACAGTGATGTTTTTCATTGAATGAGCTGTGGGTGTTATGATAATGCTCGCAGCAATATCCTACAAACTAAACATTACATAACTGGCAACAATACACCAGCTCCTCTCCTCCCTCCCTTCGCTCTCGCAAGCCATAAAATTTGAATTTAATCCTTGATTTACAGTCGATTTGTACAAAAGACTTGCAGGAATGCATGACTATGTTAAAGAATCAATAGACTTCGTCAAGTTTCTTCTTAAAACTCGTTGTACTGATAGGATACGGGATTTTTATGTACATTACAGTATAAGCTAATAATACTCGTCTCCCGTCGCCCTGCGAAGCTCTCACACAATGGCACCTATGCAGCCACTAAACTTTTACGCCCAAACAACCGAATGCTGGGTACTGAACTGGGGTCACTGAGAGTATATGTTATAGAACAAAATATACTCAAAATTGCATGACAGATCACTGGTGTAAGTTTTTGTCATACGTCGCGTTAACCCTGTATATATTGAGACAGGCTTGTTCTGAGGGAACCGCAACTTACACAGGAAAAGCAATGCCAGTGCTGCAACGACCAGTGTTGCAACGAACAGCATATTTATTATGGACATAATAAATATGCTGTTCGTTGCAACACTGGTATTGCTTACCCTGTGTGTGTATATATATATATATATATATATATATATATATATATATATATATATATATATATATATATGTAATGGAAAAATCATTTCTATGCAGTACAGTACAGTTCAGGTGATATGAAAATCATTCCTTGCTGAGCGGGGCAGGTCGAGTGGTCACTGAGTCAAGGATTAAGAGAGGAGTCAAGGATTAAGAGAGGTTAATCCCACCAGATGTATTTACTTAGGTCAGTCTTGACGTATGCACCACCCCTGATGCCTGAGCCAATGAGAATCTAACTAAAAGAATAAGTAGTGGAAAACAGATATTCTATTGGCCACCACAACAGCAGTAGTACAAAACAGAATACCAGACTGGAGGTGGGTGCGCCAGCGAATTGTAATTTACACGTATGTGCTAAGTGGAAAGAAAGAGAGAGAGAGAGAGAGAGAGAGAGAGAGAGAGAGAGAGAGAGAGAGAGAGAGAACCGCAAAGGAAAATAGAAAAAAGCAATACACGAATGTGGGAAAGTATGTGTGTTTGGGACACTTACGCCAGATCTCGAGCTTTCATTAGCCCATCCATTCCGCCACGTACAGTACCCTCACGATCACTAATTTCAACCCATGGGTGCCCCCTTCCTACCCCTATATACCCAGGGAAGAGGGCAGGGGGAAGACGAAACGAGCTCCACCAGCCTCTACCCCAGCTCCCCCCCTCCCCCATACCCCCCCCCTCGTCATAGTGTCATGTGACTATGAGCGTACTTTACTGTACACTCATAGTCACATTACTAATACACGAACGTAAAACATTATATGTAAAAATTATATAACTATGAACACAGCAGTAAAAAATTAATGCATTATAACGTTGACAGTAATAAAAAAACGTTAACAACGGCCATCCCAGGCCTCATGCATTGGGTGCTTGCTTGCGTGCGTGTCTGTGTGTGCGTGTTTGTGTGCGTGTGTGTGTATTTACCTAGGTTACCTAGTTGTGAAATACAGGAAATGAGCTAAGTACGTGGGGTCCCGTCTCTGTTTCTCGATAAGTAAGATTTTGCTTTGAACTCGTTTAAGTTTTTAGACTGGACGATCTCTTTGTCGAGGCGATTCCACAGGTCTATGCATCTTTATGGAAAACTATATTTCTTGATATCCTTCAGGCAACTTGGCTTCTTCAGTCTCATTCCGTGTCCTCTTTTTACTCACCCATCCCATACAAGCAGATCTTCTCTGTCAATTTTTTCTACTCCCATCTTGGTCCTGAACACTGCAGTCATGTCACCCCTTTCTCTCTTTTCCTCTGAGGAAAGCAGGTGTGTGTGTGTGTGTGTGTGTGTGTGTGTGTGTTTGCAAAGCAGTGCACCCAACAGTAAGGCCTGAAGTGGCCGTTGTTAACGTTTTTGTTTACTGTCAACGTCATAATGCATTAATTTCTTGCTGCAGAGTGTTGATAGTTGTATTATATGCTTTTAACATATCCTAGTGTTCTGTGTTTGTATTAGCAGTGGGACCAAAAGTGCTAAGCATGAAATCAGCTTGAGATGTAACTGCCAGTTAAGAATGGCGGGTGGGAGGGTTCGGGGAAGGGGGGGGGGGTATTGGGGATGGCTGGAATCTGATATAGATGCTGGTGGAGCTCGTTTCGTCCCCCCCTCCCCTCCTCTCTGGGATTACAGGGGTAGGAAGGGGGCACCCCTGGGCAGAAATTAGTGATCATGAGTGTACATCAGTGATGTAAATTTATTTCTGATGACATAAAGCATCAAATCTAGGAAAATTTGTGGTGACATATATTTTGGGGAAATACTCCAGGTTCTTCCCCCCCCCCTCGGTAAAAATCTTGGATACGCCTATCCTGCGCAGGTGTTAACTTTATACACGGGTTTTAGCCGCTCCTGTATAGAGTACAACTCTGATGTATGGGGAGGCTACCCACTTTTAACTCTTCCCAATAGCGTGGAGTCAAAGGCTTTTCATCTCATTAGCTCTCCTCTTACTGGCCTCCTTCAACATCTGTCTCTTCTTAGCATGGTTGCATCTTTATATCTTTTCTATCGCTATTTCAATGGTCACTGCTCCTCTGAACTGTCTGATTGCATTCCTCCACCTTTACGATGGGTGTGTAGCACCCGTCTAGCAACAAACTCTCATCCCTTTTGTGTCCAACTCTCTAAAGCAAGATTTAACTGTTACTCCCAGTCCTTCATTTATGCAACATGTCAACTCTGGAACTGTCTCCCTCTGCCTGTATATCCTACTACCTATGATCTCCAGTCATTCAAACGCAGTGTGTCCATGCATCTCGAAATCAACAGATCTTGAATTTGGATCTCTTTTTGTATTATTTTTGTTTTTTTCTTCGAAAGAACAGTTTCCGAGGTCCTGGGCTTTGGTTGCTTCTTCCTTTCATTATATATATATATATATATATATATATATATATATATATATATATATTTATATATATATCTTGACGTGCACTCCATACCACTTCCTCATAATTACAGAAGAATCAATTTTCGTATTGATATCCTACCACATGTTTGGATTCAAGACTAATACGTGCCAGTTTTAGACCAATTCCGCTTTTGCAAAGCGAGAGGGGGGTGTTGCGTTTTAGCCATGTGTGTGTGTGTGTGTGTGTGTGTGTGTGTGTGTGTGTGTGTGTGTGTGTGTGTGTGTGTGTGTTCTTACCTAATTGTATCGTTACAGGAATGAGTCAAGCTCTTTCTGTCCCATGACTTAAACCATTTTTATCATGCATATACTTAAATTTTTGAAAAGTTTTGGCAGACACTATTTCATTCGGCAGTGCATTCCACTGGTCAATTGTCCAGTTCGGGAAATTGAATTTCCCTGTCTTTGTCACCTCTCTTTTTATGAATTTTTTTGCAGTGTCCTCTTGTTGATCCCTCACCATAGTAGTAGTAGTAGTTCCCTAGGCAGTCTGGCCGAACAGCCTCGAGTCCCTTAGGAAGGCCATGGCCGAGACCGGGCTTTCCCACAGAGCTCTCAAAGAGTGTATGTTGTGCTGTTGGCGTAGGTGATTGTGTGCAATGCAGTCTTCCATAATGTGCTTAATGGTATGGGGTGCTGTGTTGCATCCTGGACAGGCATCAGCGACGGAGTCATCCATCCTCTTCTGGTAGCTTAAGAGGGCTGGATGGTGCCCATATCTCAGCCTGGCCAGGTGGACTCTGTCCTCACGAGGAAGATAGGATTCAGAAGGGCAGATGTCAGGAGGCCGTGCATGCAGCTGTGTGTTGTCTTTAAGTGACTGAATGGAGTGGCGAGTGATCTGAGTGTGGATATGCTTCTTGAAGCTGGTCTGAGGTGGGCGAGGGGGGAGAGATGACAGTATTTGTGTATGGTATCGTGTGCTGGGTGTTGTTTTGATGTTCCTTGGTGTGGGTGGATGTGCTACCATGTGCTGTAGTGGATGTTGTGGGTTTGTGGAGGTTGCAGCAAGAAACTGGGTGCCTCTCATGTCTAGGTGATCCTTGCCTTTGAGGACTTTGGTTTCTTGATGTAGGTGGTCTGTGGGTGTAGTAGCTGTGCAGCCTGTGATTATTTTTAGAGCCTTGTTCTGTATGGTCTGTAGAGTGTTGTAGTGTGTTTTGGTGAGGTTAGAAGCCCAGGAAGGGCTTGCATAATTCATCACTGAACGTATGTATTGCTTGTATACTGTGGTGGTGGTTTCTTTGTTGTGTCCGAATGTTGTGTGGGCAAGTGACCTCAAACCATTGAGTCTTGGTGTTATTTTATTTTTAATGTTTGTGATGTGTTGTTTAAATGACATTGATGTATTGTATGTTACACCAAGGATTTTGTGTGTGTGTGTGGTAGGGGAGTGTTGTTTATGGTGAGGTGTGGGATGTGACTGTGTTCTGCTGTCCAGTTTGTGAGAAGAGTCACTGTAGATTTGGCTGGGGTTATTTTGAGCCTGTTTGTGGTGAACCATTCGTGTAGTGTGTTGAGGTAAGGTTGAATGATGTGTGCAGCTGTGTTTGCGTTTTGGTGCGTACATGTAAGTGTTATATCATCTGCATAGGAAGCTATGTGTATCTGTGGTGTTTGGGATGTGGGTACGTCGTGCATGTATAGGTTAAAGAGTGTAGGGGACAAAACAGATCCTTGGGGGACGCCTTTTGTGAAGTTTCTGATGTTAGAAGACTGACCGGGAAATGTTATTGTGCACATCTGCCTGCTAAGTAGTTTGCTAGCCATCTTTTTGTGTTATTGTGCATGTTTGTGTTGAGTATTTGTTTGTGAGGTTGTGGTGAGGGATGGCATCAGAGGCTTTGCTAAGGTCTAGTGTGATTAGGAGTGTTCTGTGTGGTGGCCTAGCTGAATTCATGCCATCGAAAACTCTCTGTGTAAGGTCTGTAAGAAGGGTATTTGTGGAGTGTAGTGGTCTAAAGCCATGTTGTGACTGGGCTAGGGGAATGTGAGGTGTGACTAGTTGTAGTACCAGTCATTCAGTGACTTTAGAGGGGGTGCAGAGGAGTTTGATGGGGCGATGTGAAGAGGGTAACGTGGGGTCATGTTGGGTTTAGGGATAGTGATGATATTGCCATGCTTCCACATGTTGGGTATTATGTTGTGTGAGTAGCTGTAGTTTGATATGTTGGTGAGTGCTTGTATGCCTTGTGGTCCTAGGTGTTTAAGGTGAATGTTACTTATGTTGTCTGGTCCACAGGCAGATGAGTGCTTAAGGTTGGTAATGATGTGCTTCGTCTGGTTGTAAGTGAAAGGTGCGTAGTCTGGGTCTGTGGGGAACTGTCTCTTACGTCGGATGATACGTCGGTCTTCGGGATGGGGGTTTAGATACCTGACTTGTGAAAAGTGATTGATGAGAGTGTTTGCTTGTTGTTTGTTTGAGGGTATTGTGTCTGTTGTTGTGATGGCAGTGTGTGATTGGGTGGTGTTGCTGTTGGAAAGTGTGATGCTGTTTAGTGTTTTGTAGAGTTTGCTGATGTTTGTTTTGTGGTCAAGTGTTTGGAGGTAATTTTTCCAGTTTAGTGTTTGCTGTTCTGATATTTTGTTGTTTAACTGAGTGTTGAGTTCTTGTATTTGTTGTATGGTGTCTTGTGTATGGGGTATTGGGGGTGTCGCAGTGTGTCCCGTTGTCTGATGAGGTCTTGAATTTCAGGTGTGAAGTTGGGGTTGTGTCTCTTTCTGTTGCCTCTAGGGATGTGTCTTTTGTCTGCGTTTTGTATGATTGTATTGAAAGTGTGCACAGCGGTGTTGATGTTTGTGATGGGTGTACTGTTTAGTGTTCCGAAATGTTGTTCTGTTTCATTTACAAAGGCCTCCCAGTTGGCTCTCTTATAATTAGTGTATGTGTGTTTGTGGCTAGCTGGGGTGATTTGGTAGTGATGATGATTGGGAGGTGATCAGAACCTAGGGTTTTGACCACTCTCCATGATGTAGTGGGGGCGAGGTTTGGAGAGCAGAAGGTGATGTCTGGAGATGATGGGAGGAAGAGGGGTTGGTGTGGGATATGAGTATGTTGGTCTAGACTGTTTAGTATGAAAAGATGATCTGTCTGGGATTGAAGTACCAGCCCTCTGTCTATGTCAGGGTTGTTGACATGCCAGGCCGACGACTTGGCATTGATATCACCACCCAGGATGATGTTGGGTAGGTCAGTGATGTGTATCTGTGGAGAGTAATTGTGTGGTACTGTTGGGAACGATTGAGGGGGAATCTATGTGTTAGCGACTGTTATGTGTGATTTGTTACCAGTGCGTATTTTAACTGATTGTATTTCTGTTGTGGTGTCATGTGGGGGGAGAAGTGACTTTGTGTGTGCACTGGTATTTGCAAAGTTGATGGATTTGTGTACCAGGGTGATGAGTCCACCGCCATCACCGTCGGCCCAGTCTTGTCGAATGGTGGTGAAGTTATGAAATGTTGGTGTTTTCTGTGCTCTGTGTAGTTTTGTTTCTTGTAAGATGGCAATGTGTATGTTCTGTTGTTTGATGATTTGTGTGAGTTCATGTATTTTGGTGTTTATACCATTATACCATCTATGTTTAACTGAAGGATGTTTATGTTGTGTGTGTGATGTGTGTTGGCTGCTGGAGCACGGGGGGAAAGTGGTGTGGGTGGGGGGAGAGGGGTAGGAGGAGGTTGTGATGGAGGTAAGGGCTGAGGTGGATTAGGGTGGGTTGGAAAGGGAGGAGTTGGGGGACTGGATGGTGTGGGAAGGGTCGGTGGGTTTGGCTGTGGAGGTGTGAAGGAAGTAGGAGTAGGATTGGAAGGGGGGTTGATGGGTGGGGGGAAGGAGCATAAGGAGCAGGTCCAGGTGTTTGTGTAATGTTTTCTGGATGCAGGTGTTGTGCAGGTGTAATGGGTCCAGTTCTTGCAGGAATTGCATTGAACTGAGCCCTTTGTCTGTCGGCTCCACGTGATAGGTTTTGAGCATGTTGGACATATGTATTTGTTGGTGGGTCCTGGATTGCTCTCAATGTCCCCGGCTAGAAGAAGTCGTCGAGAAATGACAGCCGGGGAGTCATTTCTCGGTGTAGAAAAAACGATGTTGTTGTGTGTGTTGTGTTGAGAGATGTTGTACTTGCCCGGGCGACCGAAGCCACTCCCAGGTACTCGAGCCCCATGAGGGGCCAGGGGGGGTTTGCGGTGGTTTGGCCCCCATGCTGTCCTCTTCTCTTCGACAGCCTCTGGGGGGTAGACCCACGACAAAGACGCCACCGCTCCAGGTCCTCACCATAGGTTATACGATGTGCTCATTGATGTCTATTTTCTCTTTCTCTGAAATCCATTTATATGGAGTAATCATGTCTCCCCTTTTCGTTCTCTCTTGTAACGTTGGTTGGTTCAGTTTTTCTAGTCTTTCTTCATAGCTTAGATCCCTTTACCTTGGTACCCATCCCGTAGCAGCCCTTTGTACTTTTTTTTTATATGAGGATTCCAGGCCACTGATGCATATTCCATGGTTGATCTGATGAATGATGTTAATATCTTTCTCAGCATGTCTTCATTTATATACGTGAATGGTATTCTCATATTAGCAAGCAGTGTGTGCATGTTCCGTATCTTCTCATTTATGTGGTCAGCCGGAGATAGTCTGTTAATGATAGTCACTCCTAGGTCCTTCTCCCTTTTTGATGTGTAGGGTTGTGTGTGTGTGTGTGTGTGTGTGTGTGTGTGTGTGTGTGTGTGTGTGTGTGTGTGTGTGTGTGTGTGTGTGTGTGTGTGTGTGTGTGTGTCTGCAGCTTGTGTATGTGTTTCCTTATATTATTATGTGACCGTCTGATTATGTGCTTGTGTTTCTGCACGTTTCCGTGTGTGTGTCTCTATTTGTGTATCGGTCTTTGGGTTTATTCTTTCTCTGTGCCTGTTTCATATGTCTAGCATTGTTTGTCAGCAAGTGTGTGTGCGTGGCTCAGTGTGTGTGTGTTTTTTTTATGCGAAGAAGAAGGAACCAAAGGCCATGAGCCCGCAATTATTGTTCCTTCCAAAATAAAACAAAATACAAGAGAGAGCCAAATTCAAGATCCGATCATTTCGAGATGCCTGGACACACTGCGTTTGAAAGACTGGAGATCATAGGAAGCAGGAAATACAGAGGGAGACAGTTCCAGAGTTGACCTGTTGCATAAATGAAGGACTGGAAGTAATGGTTAACTCTCGCATTAGAGAGTTGGATAGAAAATGGATGAGAGTTTGCTGCTAGACATGTGCTACGCGCCCATCGTAGTGGTGGAGGATTGCATGCATAAAGTATAGAGGAGCAGTGACCATTGAAGTAGCAATAGAAGAGATAAAGATGCAACAGTGCGGCGAAGAGACAGAGGTTGAAGGAGTCAGTAAGAGGAGGAGAGTTAATGAGACGAAAAGCCTTTGACTCCACCTCATTGGGAAGAGCTGTATGTGGGGAGCCTCCCCACACATGGGAGTTGTACTCCACACAGGGGCGGATAAAACCCGTGTATAGAGTCAACAATTATTGTGCATGGATAAAGAAGGAACGCAGTCGGCTTAGCACACCTAATCTCTTGGAAGCAGATTTTACAAGAGATGTAATATGATCTCTCAGAGACAAGTCCTGAGTAAATGAAACTCCAAGCATGTTCAAGGATGATGCAAGATCAACCCTTCGTGGGCAAATGGGGTCCCTGAAGACCCCAGCATGTTTTTAAAATGTTGCCATTAAGCCATTTTTTACTTTCACAGCCTGGCCTCTCATGACTTTTATGGTAGATGATTATTTTATATCCTCATAAAATTTGAGCAAAAAATCTCGCACAATTAAGGAGTGACATTGCAATAAATGTCAGTGGGGTCAACCAGGATCCCACCTGGCCTTTCAAGTGACTAATTTTTTTCTTTTTATATGTTTTTTCAGATATTTCAGATTATAAACATTAGGACAATGTAAATACCAGTAGCAAAGTTTTATGCCTCAATGGCGGTGGCAGAAGGTGACCAAGAAGAAGAAAATTATTCAGATGGTGATTTATCTGTATCCGACACTGATGATTATGAAGTGCTTGAATGATCGGACAGTGAAATTAGTGTGAGTAGTATTGAGTGTGCTGTGAGTGCTGATGATAATTCTGAAAATGCAAGTGGTGGTAGTAATACAGTAGATGCTCATCAAGAGGATAAAACAAGAAATTGTTGTAACAAATTTGAACATCATTGGGATTGTTTTATTTTATGATCATGCTAATTTACTTTACATATGAACTTGTTATTTTGAGAACCTGTTCCAAGATTACTGACAATCAAACATTCAGATAAATGTAGAATCAGTACTTCCACACTCAAACTTTAATAAAATTGTGATAAAATTAAAAAAACAAAATTGTTAAAATAATAATAATAATAATAATACAACAACAACAAAAAGGGACACTTGGTGGGTTGGTTCCGCGTGTCCTGTACTTGGCAACATATGTACAAAGTTTAATAGATATAACTTTATGAATATGGCAGAAATACACCATTAAGGTTTGGGGTCCGCAGGGACCACATTGGCCTTCCGTGTAACTTGACAACCCCTGGCCCACGAAGGGTTAAGCTGAATATTATTAAACATTAGTGGGTATACCTGAGGAAGGTTTTGTCGGGTTGATAGGTGTAAGAATTGAGTCTTTGATGCATTAAGAACGTCCAGATTATTTTTACCCCAGTCACAGAAACAAGCCAAGTCAGACATTAGGTGTGCCATAGCGTCATCCCATGTTTGTTGAAGTAACTGCTGAGATGGGCGATGCAGGAACTGAATGGAAAGGTGAAGGGTGGAGTCATCAGTGTATGAGTGGATAGGTTAGATGTACAGCTTAGGTCATTGATGAATAAAAGGAAGAGAGTTGGTGATAGGACAGAGCCCTGAGGAACACCACTGTTGATAGACCTAGGAGAAGAACGATGGCCGTGTACAACAGCGGCTATACAGTAGAATGACCAGAAAGGAAGCTAGAGATGAAGGCACAGATAGAAGGGTAGAAACCATAAGAGGGCAGTTTGGAAATTAAAGATTTATGCCAGACTCGATCGAAAGCCTTAAAGATGTCAAGTGCAATGGCAAAGCTTTCGCCAAAGTCCCGAAAGGAGGATGACCAGGGGTCTGAAAGGTAGGTGAGAAGATTGCCAGTGGAGCGTCCCTGACGGAACCCATACTGATGATCAGAAAGAAGGTTGTGATAGGAAAGGTGCTTTAAAATTTTTCTATTAAGAATTGACTCGAAAACTTTTCAGATACAGGATGCTAAAGCAATAGGACGATAGGTAGAGGGTTGGGAATGGTCACCCTTCGTTGGGACTGAATAAGAGCAAACTTCCAGCAAGAAGGAAAGGTACAGGTTGATAGACAAAAGTGAAAGAGTTTACCTAGGCAGGGTTTAAGCACAGACGTACAGTTCTTGAGAACAACAGGAGGGACTCCATCAGGCCCATATGCCTTATTAGTACTGAGGCCTGTGATGGCAGAAAATACATCAGCTGAAGAAATTTTAATGTCAGCCATGAGGAAGTCAGAGGGGGAAAGTGATGGAGGAATAGCACTGGAATAGTCTAAGGTGGAGTTGGAGGAGAAAGTCTGATTGAACAGATCTCCTTTATCAGTAGAAGAAATAGCTACAAAGTCATCAGAGTAGAAAAGAGGATGGATGGATGATGAGGTAAAGTTATTAGAAAGGTTTTTGGCATGGTGGCAGGAGCGGGAAGAATTCGAGTTGGAGAGTTGAGAGCATTTAGTACGGATGAAATTGTTTTTAGCTGAGCGAAGAACAGACTTGGCACATTCCGGGCAGAAACGTAAAAAAGATGTGATTCAGGGGTGGGTTGGCTCTGGTATCTTTTATAGGCCCTCTCCTTGTTGCTGACAGCACTAGAACAAGCGTGATTAAACCAAGGCTTTCTTGCATTAGTCAGAGGATATGAGAATGGAATGTATGCTTCCATGCCCGAGAGAATAACGTCCGTAATGCACAAGGCAAGTTCAGATGGCTCCCAGCCATGGAAGCAATAATCATTCCAGGTAAAATCAAACAAGTACTGCCTGAGGGCCTCCCAATCCGCAGCCCCAGAGTGCCACAGACGACATTTCTTTGGAGGCTCTACAGGCCGTACCGGAGCGATTGGACAAGTTAAGGTGATAAGGTTGTGATCGGAGGAGCCCAATGGAGAGAAAAGATTAACAGTGTAAACAGAAGGATTAGTTGTAAGGAAGAGGTCGAGTATGTTGGAGCTCTCTCCAAGGTGGTCAGGGATACGGGTAGGGTGCTGTACAAGCTGCTTTAGGTCATTAAGGTTGGAATAGGTGTAGGCCTGTTCACCAGGTGGATCAGTGAAAGGAGAGGAGAGCCAAAGGTGGTTGTGAACATTGAAATCTCCAAGAATGGAGACTTCAGAGAAAGGAGAAATGGAGAGAATGTGTTCCATCATAGAAGTAAGATAGTCAAAGAATTTTTGATAGTCAGTGGAATTAGGAGATAAGTATACAGCACAGATATATTTGGTCAGAGAATGACAGGAAAGCCGAAGCCAGAGTGTAGAGAATTCAGAAGAATCGAGTTCAGGAACATGAGAGCAAGATAAGTCGTTGCATATATATATATATATATATATATATATATATATATATATATCTATAAATATATATATATATATATATATATATATATATATATACATATATACATATATATATATATATATATATATATATATATATATATATATATATATATATATATATATATATATATATATATATATATATATATATATATATATATATATATATATATATATATATATATATATATATATATATATATATATACATACATATATATATATATATATATATATATATATATATATATATATATACATATATATATATATATATATATATATATATATATATATATATATATATATACATATATATATATATATATATATATATATATATATATATATACATATATATATATATATATATATATATATATATATATATATATATATATATATATATATATATATATATATATATATATATATATATATATATATATATATATATATATATATATATATTTATTTATACACAACAGCCACCTTTGGCTTTGAAATGAGAGTAGAGAATGTAGGAGGATACAGAAAAGGGTTTACTGTCAGTTGCCTCAGACTGCTGAGTCTCAGTTAGGAAAAGGTGAAGTTTAGAGGAGGAAAGATGGTGCTCAACAGTGCGAAAGTTGGAGGAAAGGCCACGAAATGAAGAAGAAATAAGTCAGACAGTGGTTTCAGGCAGCTCGAGACGTCACCGGGAGAGGGGCGGAAGGTGGGGGCATTTATGGTCCCCTCCCCCAGGGACCCCGAGGCTATGTATTTCGACGTCATAATTACTTTTTGAATTTTGGAAAAGGAAGTGTGGTGTGTACTGTGCATGTAGTTTTGTGTAGATAGTTAGAGAAACTTGTACTGGAGAGCATGCTGGCCTACTGTCTGTGTTACTGAGATACTGATAAACTTCAGCAAAGGGGGATGGTCGGGACCTAGTCCCGAGGGCTGATGAAATGGGAGCTCTAGCTCTCCCTGTCATCAGCTTTCCATCCACCTTCGGAGTACTGCCCTGCTCGACTGGTGCTGCAGTGTGTGTGTGTGTGTGTGTGTGTGTGTGTGTGTGTGTGTGTGTGTGTGTGTGTGTGTGTGTGTGTGTGTGTGTGTGATGCAAATGTCAAAAACGTTATGATCTGATTTCGACCATTCTTGATGGAAGGGTTGAAGGTCAATTAAGTGAGTTGACAATGATTTTGGGACAATACTTCAGCGTTTAAGGTCACATGGGATAGTTGAGACAGTTTTTATTTTATTCAGACCAGTTGGTGGAAGGGCTCAGAGTAATGAAAGAACAAAGGGTTATGAATTTTTTAACAATCAGTCAAGATAGAAATCACATGGAAATTTCACATATTACTGTTCTCTGGCATGGTCAGGTTACGGATTTGTTATGATCAAGACCAAACACGGTGGAAAGGATTAGGGTAATGCAAGGCCGACGTGATAAAAAAGTAAGAACAATCAGTCAAGAGTCAGGAATTATCGCAGTGTCACCCAATATATATATATATATATATATATATATATATATATATATATATATGCTGCTTCTCCCAAGGAAAGGGAGGTAGCCGAGACAGGACGACACACTCCCCATTTACTCATCCATTCAAACACATTCATTCGCATCTTAGCCCCACAGGGGAGAACGGACAGATCCTCACCGCACCACACCGCACAAGGGTCAACTGTGCAATATATATATTGTTACGGAACAGAGAAAGATAATGTACACTTTAAGTGAGAATACTAAGAGTCACTACTGTCCCGTAAAGTTCCAGGTTCAAAATAAAAGAGTTAGGTAAAATTACAAGTTAAAGTTTAATGCTCAAACTAACAACAATACATTCAGGACTCATAAGGATAATGTAATGGCAAAAAACAGGTTAAATATCTGGTTAACTGCAATAGCCTCTATTAACACGAAATTAGCAAGAGTAAATTTATCTAAGTGAGCCCTGATAAAATGAAAATACACCGGGCAATGCTCAGTTAATGCAAGATAAATTATTACAGATACAAAATATTATTAATGATGACTGACAGTAAAAACTTGACACCAATCACAAAAACCTACTAGGCCTAAGAATTAACACCTTATGCTACACAGTGCAAGAAAAAATGCAACAACACTTATACTCAAATTACACAGCTGCTAGATGGTTGGAGACTTCCGAGCACTCACAATAATAACTGTACAGGGGAGGACAGAGATGTGAACAAAATGAGGAGTAGATCTAAGTGGCAATGATGCAGAGACTGAGCTCATTATATAGGGGCCAGCAGAGCTTGATACAACTTGTAAGAAGGACGCGCAAATGAAGCCATGGGGACAAAGAGCTGAAAATCCCTCACTGAACAACAGAAAGGACGACTTACTCTACTATAACGGTAGAAGGGGGGGACTGAGGCAGAACACGCTCGTGATCAAACATGCAGCATACTGTGCGTTAAAATTACACAAAGGATGATGAAATCATAGGCTATGTAACACCTCCCCACAAAGAAAAAAGAAATTTACTAAGGAAATTTCTTATTACTCTAAAACAATCTGTATATGGCATTACAGAACATGCAAAAGTCTTTCCTAATGTTACAAAACATGAGATCTCCCTAGCACGTTCAGTCATAGGTACTTGCCAGTATCCCTTTAACAAATCAAACTTACTTATGTACCTAGCCTTTCCGATCTTGTTTATGCAATCTTCCACACGAGGGAGAGGGTAAGTGTCTGTTTTGGTTATCTGATTAACACGTCTGTAGTCAATGCAAAGCCGCTGTGACCCACCTGGCTTAGGGACTAAAGTGACAGGAGAACTCCACTCGCTCTGACAGGGCTCAATCATCTTGTGGTCCAACAGGTAGCCAAGCTCCTTCTGGATGAGAGGAACTTTCACTGGGTTCACACGGTAAGGAGGCAATTTAATTGGCTTTGCGTCTCCAACATCGACATCATGCATCAACACAGTGGTTCTTCCTGGAGTGGCACGGAACACTTGCGGGTACTCCTGCAGTAATGCCGAAAACTCCTGCCTTTCCTCGGGAGGTAGATGAGAAAGCTTAGTCTGGAGATCATTCATGATATCAGGATTCTTCCCCAAACTATCACTCAGGCTCATACTGCATGGGAGAGCTTCACTTGCAGACTCGGGTGGAACAGCTACAGTGCAGACTGGATTATTTTCGTCCCGCCTGTGATATAACTTTAGCATGTTGATGTGACAAAGTTGCTTGTTCTTTCTACGATCTGGTGTGGCGATGACATAGTTGACATCACTGAGTTTCTTCTCCACGAAATAAGGACCACTAAACTTGGCTTGAAGAGGTTGCCCATGAACTGGTAGCAGAATCAAAACCTGATCTCCTGGCTGAAAGTGGCGTAACCTGGACTTCTTATCATACCAAGTCTTCATCTTCTCCTGAGCAGCTCCTAAATTCTCTCTTGCCAGCTGTAAAGCAGTGGACAGCCGTTCTTTGAACTTCATCACATACTCCAGCAGGTTGATGTCATCTTCCTCCGACAGCCAGCATTCCTTGAGTAGCTTAAGGGGTCCTCTTACTTCATGGCCAAACAGTAGTTCAAACGGTGAGAAGCCCAGTGATTCATTTGGAGATTCTCTTGCAGCAAATACAACGAATGGAAGACCTTTATCCCAGTCTTTCTGATGTTCCAAACAGTATTTCTTGAGCATCGATTTGAGTGTTTGATGATATCTCTACGACGCTCCTTGGGTCTGGGGATGGTAAGCTGAAGACGTGATCTGGGTGATGCCCAACTCTTTCAGAGACTGCTTGAAAACATTTGACATGAAATTACTTCCCCGGTCTGACTGTACCTCCTTGGGCAGACCAAACTTTGTGAAGAACCCTAGCATTTCCTTAACCACGTTCTTTGCTGAGATATTTCTAAGTGGAATGGCTTCAGGACAACGAGTAGCCATATCAATCAGGGTCAACACATAAGAAAATCCTGAAGAAGTCTTAGGAAGAGGGCCCACAATATCCACCAACACACGGGTGAAAGGCGCCTCAAAAGGAGGAATGGGAACTAGAGGTGCAACCTTTTCGGTCTGATTACACTTCCCCACAACTTGACAGGTGTGACAAGACTTACAATACCAGGAAACATCCCTGAAGATACCTGGCCAGTAGAAGTGTTTCAAAATGCGTTCCGCAGTCTTCCTCACTCCAAGGTGTCCTGCCAAACTGGAATCATGAGCCACTCTAATGATATCCTGCCTACAAACACGAGGGATGACAACTTGATGTACAACCTCCCATTCACAGTCGGCTGATGCTGTTGGGGGTCTCCACTTCCTCATAAGTACTCCTGACTTTATATAATAACAAGTAGAAGCACCAGTTGACTCTTCCTCACTGCAAGCAGAGTTAGCAAGACCTTTCAACTCAGGGTCAGCAACCTGCAACTCAACCAACTCTTGACGAGACAAATTATCAACACTACGGGGTACTGCCTCATCTGGTGAGTGGTCCAAATTAGCAAGAAAAGTGTCAGCTAGGATAACATCATCATCATCATTATCCTCTAAATCACCAGTAACTTTAGACTTAGCCCTAGTGACAGCACATGCAGGGAACACATCAGGGACATCACAGTCCTGGAGCGCAGCCACTGGCTCACTAGACAACTGAGGAGCTGGACACACTTGACTTCCACCAATATCATTTCCAAGTAAGAAAGTTACATCTGACATTGGGAGTGTCTCAACCAACCCAACCATAACGGAACCATTAACAAAACCAGACTCTAAATTAACTCTGCACAGAGGGACAGAGAAGTAATTATTCCCTACACCTTGTAAGATTACAGTTTCATCAGAGGACTTAACATTAGAGCCTAGAACACTGGTCAGCATAAGGGATTGGCAAGCACCTGTGTCACGATATATTTTAACTGATTTCCTGTCATTACTGTCCAGAGGACTGACAAAACCATCAGACAGGAAATTAGCACATGAACTCTTGAGAGTGTCACCCATGTTACTGCTCAAAAGAGGAGCTCCATCATGAGAATTTAAGTTACCCCTCAAAGCAGGTTCAGTTAACTCAGTTAAAGAATTCTGGGAACTCTCAAGAGTGGACACTAGACCAATTGACTGAATATTTAAAGACTCCTTTTTGTTCACATCACGCTGTCTCCTGAAACATCTCTCCGTAGTATGACCAAGCTTACTACAATAAGTACATTTACTTTTCTGAAATCTAGAGGTGAAGCTGGTATTTACTTCCTGAGAAACATCATCTTTATCCTCTTTCCTGTTACCTGTACTCTGAGTAGAGGCAACGTACTTACTCTCAGCTTTCCCTTTTTCTTTAGAATATCTCTTGTGAGTGAGAACATACTCATCAGCAAAAACTGCAGCATCAGACAAATTATCTATTCTTCTCTCATCAAGATATAGGCTTACATCTTTATAAATACACCTCTTGAAATCCTCCAGCAAAATCATCTGCTTAAATTTACCAAAATCAGAATCCACATTCTTAGAATTTAACCACTGCTCTAACAAATCTTCTTTGATTTTTGCATACTCAACATGGGATTGCTTATCTTGCTTGTAAGTTGTCCTAAATTTTACTCTATAAGCTTCAGGAACAAGCTCATAGGCCTTAAGAATCAAGCTCTTAACTACATCATAATTATCAGATTGATCCTGAGGCAAAGATGCATAAGTTACTTGAGCTTTACCGGTGAGAACAGTTTGAAGGAGAACTGGCCAATACTCCTTGGGCCAACTAAAACCTGTAGCTACCCTCTCAAACAACTGAAAATACTTTGTTAAATCAGATTCATTAAAAGGAGGGACAAGTTTAACATTTTTAGCCACATCAAAATCATCAGAGCTAGATGATCCAGTTCCACCTTGTTTCATGCGATACTCATGGTCTGCCTGAATCCTGGCAAGTTCAATTTGTGCCTGAGCCTGTACCTGTGCCTCTTGAATACGAGCATTTGCCTCATTAACACGAGCCTCCTGCAGGGCTAGCTGTAACTTAGCTAATTCAATCTGCGTTTGCTCATTTGGAGGAGTTACATTAAACAAGCTTTCATTAATCATATCAACAATTTGATCTTTAGAATGATGAGAGCGAACAGCAATTCCCAATTGTTGAGCAACAAGCTTAAGTTCATTCTTTGTTCTATTTTCTACATCACACACTGCACATTTGACAAAAAATCCTTGGCTTCATCAAGTGTAGTAATAGTAGACATCATGAATAAGTAACAGTCACAAAATATCAAGCAATATCCTTATGATAATATCCTGAATATCCTGATAAGAGGTCGCCAAATTTATGTTACGGAACAGAGAAAGATAATGTACACTTTAAGTGAGAATACTAAGAGTCACTACTGTCCCGTAAAGTTCCAGGTTCAAAATAAAAGAGTTAGGTAAAATTACAAGTTAAAGTTTAATGCTCAAACTAACAACAAAACATTCAGGACTCATAAGGATAATGTAATGGCAAAAAACAGGTTAAATATCTGGTTAACCGCAATAGCCTCTATTAACACGAAATTAGCAAGAGTAAATTTATCTAAGTGAGCCCTGATAAAATGAAAATACACCGGGCAATGCTCAGTTAATGCAAGATAAATTATTACAGATACAAAATATTATTAATGATGACTGACAGTAAAAACTTGACACCAATCACAAAAACCTACTAGGCCTAAGAATTAACACCTTATGCTACACAGTGCAAGAAAAAATGCAACAACACTTATACTCAAATTACACAGCTGCTAGATGGTTGGAGACTTCTGAGCACTCACAATAATAACTGTACAGGGGAGGACAGAGATGTGAACAAAATGAGGAGTAGATCTAAGTGGCAATGATGCAGAGACTGAGCTCATTATATAGGGGCCAGCAGAGCTTGATACAACTTGTAAGAAGGACGCGCAAATGAAGCCATGGGGACAAAGAGCTGAAAATCCCGCACTGAACAACAGAAAGGACGACTTACTCTACTATAACGGTAGAAGGGGGGGACTGAGGCAGAACACGCTAGTGATCAAACATGCAGCATACTGTGCGTTAAAATTACACAAAGGATGATGAAATCATAGGCTACATATATATATATATATATATATATATATATATATATATATATATATATATTGTTGAACTGAGCCAAAGTTGGTGGGAATTATGAGAATCAGTTAGGAATGAGGTGGTCAGTCTGTGAACAATCCGTCGAAGGTCAAGGTCTCAGGCCTTTATGCTTCAGCAATGAAAGTTGTTAATGGAGGCCACATATACTATTGTACCTAGTCCGAAGGAGCCAATAAACAGATTTTTTTTTTTTTTTTCTGCAGGAAACACTACCTCGTCCACAACACAGGTCCATGACGCAACTCAAAGCTAAGCGGCCACAATTTCAAGAAAAAAACAGCGCTCGTGTGAAGTATGTTATAGTCAGTCTGTGCCATCAAACAGAAAATAATTATAGACTATCGAAAAGAGTCTCATGTTATTTGTAACTCAATTAAATTTCCATGACAAATTTTCCACATTATCAACGTCACTTAGCGTTAATATCATGACAGTTCACTATTCAGTATGTCGACACATGGCAATCTTTGGTCAAGTTAAACTGGCAATAGTGCATAACTGAACACACACACACACACACACACACACACACACACACACACAAATTATATATATATATATATATATATATATATATATATATATATATATATATATATATATATATATATATATATATATATATATATATATATATATATATAAGGAAATGGGATCACCTCACATACTGCTTATGTATAATGAAGTGCGCTGAAGTATTACTGGGCATACAGGAGATACAAACACTCTCTCGAACATGACACTAATGAATGATTCACTTCGAGGTTGGTCGGCTTAAGCAATGTTTGGCGTTAAAACGCGCAATAAATTTATCTTTTAATATGTCAGCCTATAGATATGTTTAGTTTGCTCTGAAAAGGATAAAATAATATGTAAAGAGGGCTGCTTTTGTACATTAATAACTTAATAATCAGTGGGATAAGAAAAATAAAAATTCGAAGGGAATATGGTGTTGTTGTCGTTGTTGAGAAACACCGGACCAATTGGCCGAGAAGACCCATCAACCGCAGACACGCAACTATCCTTGTAGGGCCATTCCGTGCAATGAACCTATGATTCCCTGAGGTAGACAGTGCCTTGCCATAGCCAGGCGCGGGGCAGTATGGAGGTTTGGTTGGCGGGTGAACGTCCCATTTGGGTCTCTCCACTCAGTTAGCAGATCCATAGTAGGCACCACACCATACCGTTATTTGTCTGTATGGTAACCACCCAGCGTTGTAGGTTTACAAGGTTACATGAAACTGTTATGTTTGTCACTCAATATAGGGCCACGTGAAGTGGAAGCAAGACATAAAAAAGTAACAGGAAAAATAGGAGAAATAGAAAACAAGAGTAAACAAGGAAAAACAATGATAAATGTAAAGGAAGAAGTGGATGTTGGTCACCATCACCTCCAGCAAAGAGTATATGTAATAAATGTGAAGAGCCACGGTTTTCCCCTTGCTCGCTTCATTGCATTTTCATATAAGCATGTTCGTACCGGTGATGGGAATAGGAGCTTACGTGAAAGACAATGTTTCAAACTGATCTGAAATACACTGATAAATTTCTTAGTTGAAAGAATGTGAAGGACAAATACTAATATTCGGAGCTTAATCGTTAAATAGGTTTACATTCTCTGTCTGTCTGTCTGTCTGTCTCTGTCTTTGTCTCTGTCTCTCTCTTAAACAAAGATATAGGTGAAAAGTGTCGTTTTGTTTTAGAATCGTAATATGCAGCTCTTTAAGGAGACCAAGAACCAATATGGGTATTAATATAATTATCAACAAAGACACGTCTGAAATTAACTTCCACGATTCGTTGAATTTTTGCTGTCGTGAGTGGTTTGGTGGTGGTAAGGTTGAGATGGTGGGGCAGTTTGAAGTACTGCAATCAATATTATATAAGCAGCCCTCCCTCTGTGTGTGTGTGTGTGTGTGTGTGTGTGTGTGTGTGTGTGTGTGTGTGTGTGTGCAAGCCATCTTGTGCCTGGGTGGGTAGGTTGATGGACGGATAAGTGGGGTGAGTGTATAGAGTGGATGTGTTAGTCGGCTGGTCAGGGTGTGTGGGGTGAGTATGCAGGATGGATGAAAAGGTGAGGAGAGTGGAGTAGGTGGGTGGGTGTGGTGGGCGAAGTGGGATGAGTGGGCGAAATGAGTGTGGTTGACGAGCTGGTTGGGGTAAGTGGGCAGGGTGAGGTGGTTGGAGTTATGGAAAGATTTGGGTGGGTGGCTGGGGTGGGTGGAGTGTGGGCTGGGCATGTGGGAAGGGTAAGTGTGCTGTGTGATTGGTGGGTGGAGGGATGCATGGCTTTCCAGAGGACAAGCAAGGTTACTGACTTCCTACACATGTACACAGAAAGTAGGCCAGCATGCTTTCTTAAAACCTCTACCTTCAACTGTCTACACCACACTACATGAGCATAACATATCACACCTTCTATTCACTCTCCTTAGCAATGGCTGCTGCAATGTTACTATCAAATGAGGTGGTACCTCGGATTGCCACCACCGACAGGGTAGGGCTGGCGGCACAGGGACCTCCCGGTCGCCATCAAGTGACTGTGCCAGCAGCAACTGTTGCAATTTCCAGTAATGCTCATCAGCGGAGAAGTGAAATTGCGGCCTTATTCTTCACCAACATCCGCGGCCTTAGCACAAATTTAAACTCAGTTCATTTTTTCCTTCAGTCCATATCCCCTTTGGCCTTTTTCCTTACAGAACGACAAATCTCACCCTCTACTGATTTATTACCATTTTGTTTTCCCTGTTACCATCTCCTCACAAACTTCTGTAACAAGGACGGCACCTGTTGTTATATCAAATCTTAATATGCAGTTGACACTATTTTAAACTTCACTTCATCCAGTTTTGATTACTCATTGTATAAACTAAATTGTCAAAATATTACCAAATATATCTGTGTAGTCTATCGCTCCCCCAGTGCTTCTTCGGAACCCAGTGTATTTGATTCCATGTCCACACAGTTGAGTAACCTTAACCTTGCCCTTAGCACCGAAATTACCATTATGGGTGATTTTAACATAGATAATGTTGAATGGTTATTACATTCTGCCAGGACTGACGACGCTGGTCTAGAGTGCGAGCTGTTTGCAGAATCGTTTAATCTCGGCAGCTGGTAAAGCAACCAACCAGAATACCTGATAATCCTAACCATAATGCCCATCTCTTGGATTTATTCTTGACAAATAATCCAGATCAGTACAGGATAGAGGTACTGTTACCACTTGGATCCTCTGACCACAATCTCATCAAAGCCTCATTAGTTAACCCCCCCACACCTCCCCATTCTGAACCTGTCAGGGTGACCCGATGGCACTTTGATAGGGCAAACTGGGATGGATTTAGAAATTATCTTGCTGACATTCCATGGCAATCTTTCTTTTCTAGTGATCCTAGTTCTACCCAGTCCCACATTTGCGACTTAATACTAGCTGGTATGGATTTATTCATACCAAGTCAACAGTTCACTAAAAGATCGAACTCTCCAAAATGGTTTGATGGCAACTGTGCCAGAGCAACAGCCCAAAAGTCATTAGCATATAACACTTACTTAAAATCAAAAACATCTGAATCACTCTCTCAATTTAAAATTGCTAGAAATCATGCCAAAACTGTAATAAATCTAGCTAAATCAAACTTTCTTCAAAAGCAAGCATCAAAACTACTTAACAGCCCTAATGACAATAGAATATTCTGGTCAACTCTTAATTCTTTCAATAATAACTTAAACAAGTCATCATCCATTCCCCCACTAAAATCTTCAGATGGCAACATTAGCAATGACCCGCGTGGGAAAGCAGATATTTTTGGTAGTACATATTCCCAGATATTCTACCATAAAGGATGCCAGCCAGAACGTCCAAGTACTAGAACTTGACTCTCCCGAAATTGTTCCACTTAAAATACAGACAAGATACGTAAAATCTATCCCAGACAATTTACCTAACAACAAAGCTCCAGGCCTAGATGGAATTCCGCCAATTGTTTTGAAAAAATGTTCCACTGAACTTGCATCTGTTCTACTGTAGCTAAATTATTCAGGCTAAGCTTACGTACTTCTTCATTCCCAAATTCATGGACAATAGCCAATATGCACCCAATTCCAAAGAAAGTAAGTTCCTCTGACCCCTCTGATTACAGACCAATAGCAGTCTCATCTTCTCTTGGTAAGGTATTTGAAACTTTAATTAATAAGCATATGGTTAAACATCTTGAATCCAACAACTTAATTAGTGATAGACAATATGGTTTTCGCCACGAAAGATCCACTATTGACATATTCAATCTCCTAACTGATACCATCCATCAATCAATCGACCTACATGGAGAAACTCATCCAGTAGCCTTTGATATTTCTAAAGCTTTCGACAGGGTATGGCACCGTTCCCTGCTATCCAAACTCCCTTGCTATGGATTAACGTCTTTTGTTCGTTTGATTTCCTCATATCTCAGTGAGAGGAAGATCTGAGTAAAAGTAGATGATGCATATTCCAATTTCCACTCAATTAATGCTGTCGTGCTGCAGGGATCAGTTCTGGTGCCAACCCTGTTCCTGGTTCATATTAAAGATCTCTTATCTGTCACCCCCAATCCCATCCACTCATATGCAGATGACTTAACACTACATAGTTCATTCACACTCAGATACCCATTTACAATGTCTAATATCTCTACCTTTCAGCTCAGTACAGCCATCTCCATAAATCGAGATCTATCTACGATCAGTGAATGGGGACAAAACAACCTTGTCTCATTTAATGCTGGTAAGACTGAATATATACAATTTACTAATAGACAGATATTGCCAGGTTCGTATATTACCTTCAGTGCTACTAATATTCCCATCACCAAAAGTATTGGAATACTTGGCATCTCACTTAACAACGCCCTCAGCTGGACCTCTCATGTTAGATCACTTGCTAAAACCGCCTCAAAGAAACTTGGATTTTTTTTTTTTTTGCGAGGAAGAAGGAACCAAAGGCCATGAGCCCGCAGTAACAGTTCCCTCCAAGAGAAAAACAAAATACAATAGAGAGCCAAATTCAAGATCCGATCATTTTGAGATGCCTGGACACACTGCGTTTGAAAGACTGGAGATCATAGGCAGCAGGAAATACAGACAGAGGGAGACAGTTCCAGAGCTGACCTGTTGCATAAATGAAAGACTGGGAGTAACGGTTAACTCTTGCATTAGAGAGTTGGACAGAAAAGGGATGAGAGTTTGCTGCCAGACGGGTGCTACGCGCCCGTCGTAAAGGTGGAGGAATGCAAGCAGACAGTTCAGAGGAGCAGTGACCATTAAAGTACCTATAGAAAAGAGATAAAGAAGCAACAGTGCGGCGAAGAGACAGAGGTTGAAGGGAGTCAGTAAGAGGAGGAGAGTTAATGAGAGTCCGCAACTTCTTCACTGACGGGCAGTTAGCTATAATTTATAAGAGTCATGTGCGCTATCAGCTTGAATATTGCTCACCCTTGTGGAATGGATGTGGAGAGGTTGCATTAAAACAACTAGACAAAATTCAGAACAAAGCTGTTAGATTTATTAACAACCCTGCCATTATAAATAAACTACCTCCCCTATAAGTACGAAAGAATGTTGCCTTCCTTGCATTACTTTACAGATATTTTTATGGCAAATGTTCAAACGAAGTTTCGTCCATAGTGCCACCTCTCCATACCTTCCCTCGTGCTACACGGGCATCTGGTAGTGCTCATGGCTGGAATGTCACTCAGCCATATTGCAGAATTTCTGCCGATCATAACTCTTTCATTCCCCGAACTGCATCTTTCTGGAACTCATTTCCCCAGAGTTGTTTCCCTCCAAACTTCAATCCACAGCTGTTCAAGTCTAACTGTTACAGATATTTTATGAACAGAGGACACCAGTTATCTGGTGCATGAATTATTATTCTTCATTCATTTGTCTTTCCTTCCTCTATTCTGTTATTATAAAAAAAAAAAAAAAAAGGGTGAGTGAGTATGGGTGGATTGGTTGACCGGATGGGTGGGTGACTGGATGGGGTAATATAGTTTGAACGTTGAAAATGAGGTAGAAATACCTTTTAAAAAATGTAGCACAGCCTGACAATTTTGTCCATAATACTGATCATTTGACCTTGAACTCATTTGTAATTATAATTTTGGCATGATACTGAAAATAAATACTGACCGTGTGATTTTTTTTTTTTTTGGTTAATGGCAACCGATACTATATTCACACTAACACCCATACCAACCAAAAGGGTAAAAACTCTCTTCTCAACGTCCATTTATTTTATGTGATTTGAACAACATTCTCGAACAGCACATACATTAAAAGAAATATTATATACTAGAGGGATGTATACACTGAAACAGAAATATTTGGAAAAAATAATTTTTTTCAGACACCGAGTAAAAAAAATAATAACTTCATTCTGACTTCCGCCACACGTTTTCCCTCGTTAGCAGAAAGCTCATGGAATGCTCCTACTACGTGAAATTTAACTTCAGTACCCTTTTCCTGGACATACTTGCTTTTAAACTGTTTTTCTCATTATTCAGCTGTGAGGTCTAAACTGTTCTATGCTTAGAAAACTCGCCTCAGTAATATCCTGCTTCAAAGCTTGGTCGAGAAGCAAGTTTGAATTAATGAACATGATCTTCAACTCTCCACCCACTGACTCCCCCTTCCCCTTCCCCACCACACTCATGCTCCTCCCACTTGCTAACTCCACCCCTTTCTACGCAAAGATTTAGGCGCCATCTTTGACTGACAAATATCCAAAGTCCGAGAACTTTAATCCTTGATTGTACCAACTAAGATCTGGGCTTAATGGAACCACAGATGACATTTGCCCTGATTCTAGAATAAACCCAAACAACACAACACACATAATGGAGCATTGCATAGTCCTTGTAACACTACGAAGCGGACACAACGCCAACGGTAGAGGGAATGTATTGGGCACCCTTTGACAATTGCTTACCTCCTATCGATGGAATAAGACACACACACACACACACACACACACACACACACACACACACACACACACACACATACATACATACACACACATACACACACACACAATAAGAGTTATTATCTGAACTTAATGTGGGGAGGAGTTTCACAAAGTTGTGACAAAGATGGAAGAACGAGCTGTGTGTGTGTGTGTGTGTGTGTGTGTGTGTGTGTGTGTGTGTAGCGCAGACAAAACTGGAAAAAGGATTTCGATGAAACATGACAAGATGGTTGCAACTGGGTCACAAATTGGCCCGGTCCAATTTTATGTCGATTGATATTTTCTAAAGGTGTGTTTTCACCCTATTTTTCCCACTGGTTGCAGGAGCAGGCGCCGAACTGCCAACAGGACGCTATAGAGCCGTTTAACACTTGCTTCTGTGTCAAAACATAAATCGTTGGTTCGGGCAAAACTAAGCGTGAACCAGAAACTTCAAATCTGAACATGTGCTGAACAGCCTGACAGGGTCGCTAAGCGCTTGTAATCGCCTAACTTTAGCTAGTAGAATAAGAGACCTGGTCATATGTATAAAACATAGAATACCGGTAACTGATATATCTGAATGGAATAAAAATTGTCGGACGGCGCCAAGAATGATGGGGTCAAGGGTGAAATCAAGAGTAGAGTGAAGGTGTAAATTTCGGCCGCAACTCATCACCTTCGAGAAAACTTTTCAAGGAATTCCAGTGGAAGTTATGACGGGTGGAGAGAGTGTGATGGTGGTGTGGGTGGTATGGCGTGGTTGTGGTGTGGGGATGATGCTGATGGTGATGATGATGTGAGTGCTGTTTTGGTGGTGGTAGTAGTGGTGAAGTGTGCTGTTGGTGGTGATGAGGGATGGGGAGGGGGGGCGTTGGTAGTAGGCTGCGATGTGGTTGAAGAATGAAGAGATGGTAACGACGATGATGGTAATGATGATTTTTTTTTTGGGGGGGGGTTGTGAATTTTTTTTTGCGAGGAGAAAAGGCGTGGTGGTATCTGGTTGTTGTAATCATGATGATGCGGTGATGGCAGGAAGTATACAAAAAAAAAAAAGTAAACTCTCACTATTGGGGTGAATCAGAGCTTCTCCCAAGACTGCTAAGGAAGTTAGTTAATCATAGGGACAAGGCGACTAACCCACTGACCCCTAGGAGCACATTTTTTTCTTCCAAGGAGACTGGAGGGAGATGTGTGTGTGTGTGTGTGTGTGTGTGTGTGTGTGTGTGTGTGTGTGTGTGTGTGTGAAGGAGAATGGGGAGTGCCGGGGATGATATGTTTAGGTGAATCCAGGAAGATCGACTGGCTAGAGAGACAGTCAGTTGTAGAAACGACACACTTTCGATTCCAGGCCAAAGTGGTGACAGACGTGGGTGTATGACACGTAGGAGGACTTCTGGGCCTATAAAACCGTTTTTGCCTACGAACACGAATCCTTGTACAAGGATCACAGGGGAGGACCATGGATATCTCTTCCAAGGTTGTTATGCATGGCCAAATTTCTTAATTGAACAACATGAAATTCTGCATATTGATAGATGTTTACTCGGCAACGTTTGGAGAAGGATGAAACCACCGAGGGTTGTACCTGGCGGGGGAAGGAGAGACCCACGGGGTCCGAGCAAAGCCATTATGAACGGCCAAAGTTGTTAACTCAAGAACTCTTCACCTTTCCATTCAGTTCCCACAACATCAATCTCAGCCGTAACTTCAACAAAGAAGGGATGAGGCTATGGCATACCTAATGCTTTGGCTTATATCTCTGATTGGGGTAAAGGTAATCGTGTTGTTTTTAATGCTTCAAAAACTCAGTCCTTACATCTTTCAGCTAATCAAAACCTTCCACAGGAGCGTCCTCTAATTTTTAACAATATCCAACTCAATCCTGCATCGTTTTAAAACATACTTGGGATTTGATTCCATGGGAATTTATCTTTGGAAAATCATGTAACCTCTCTTGAAAAATCTGCTTCCAAGAGATTTGGTGTGCTAAGGCGATTCTTTGCCTTCTATACCCTGCGCAGTTGTTGACTTTATATACAGGTTTTATTCGGCCCTTTGTAGAGTACAACTCTCATGTCTGGGATAGCTTCCCACATACAACACTTCTGAACAGGTAGAATCAAAGGCCTATCATCTCATTAACTCACCTACTCTTACTGTCTCCCTTCATCCTCTGTCTCTTCGCTGCACTGTTGCAACTTATCTCTTTTCCAACAATACTTCAATGGTCACTGCTCCTCTGAACTGTCTGCTTGCATCCCTCCACCACTATGGCAGGGGTGAAGCACCCGTCTAGCAACAAACTCTCATCCTTTTCCTGTCCAACTCCCTAATCATGAGTTGATCGTTATCTCTAGTCCTACGTGTATGCAGTAAGTTAACTGGGGAACTGCCTTTCTCTACATATATTTCCTACTGTCTATGACCTTCAGTCTTTAACATGCAGTGTGTACAGGCATCTTGAAATAAGTAGATCTTGAATTTGGTTCTCCATTATCTTGTTTTCGTTTTTCTCATAGAGGAAACAATCCCACAGGCTTCTGGCTTTTGGTTGCTTCTTCTGTGCATAAAAAAATATTGAAGGAACTGTGTTTTTTCTGTTTCTAAAAATACACCTAGCACGGCAGCTTGTTCCCAACTTCGTATGCTATCAGGGAAACATATCCCACCCCAGAAACATATCCCACCCCAGACTTTAGTTCTTAATATCGATGGCTGGTCCATGGCTGATTCTTCCATAGTTGTGGATGCTTTGGTTAGTTTTGTCTTATTAGTACTGGATCTCATCTCAACAGACTTTCACCACTCTAAATCTGAATCTGAATCCTTACCAATCTCTTTTACTTTCTCAGCTCGGGGACATCTTAACACTGCCTTCTCTCATTGTGAAATGTCATCTTCACTTATCTGTATTATAATGATCCGATATCTGTATGTTTGTTGGGTTTTGGTTTGTCCGCTTGTGACTGTAACACAGCAAAAATGGCTCATTGTAGCGGAATCATTCTTGGAGCAAGGTATTGCTAAAATGTTCTAACTTAAAGAATAAAACAATTTCCAGTCCAATCGGCCCACCGGTTCTCGAGTTATGACCCATTTCTGATCTTTTACTGGGTGGCCTTTGGATGGATCACTTCTCTGGGGACAGTGAAGTTACCGAAACAGCTGAAAGTACAGAATGTAGTGCAATTTTTCTTTATAGGAAGGTACTGTTAAAATGCCCAAAGTTGAAGAATAAAAACAATTTCCAGTCCAATCGGGCCACCGGCTACCGAGTTATGACTCATTTCTGGCCTTTTGATATCGAGCAGAAAGGCCGCCGAAGGCGGCCTATAAGAGAGTATCCTGTAAAAACACAAGTGAAGGACTTGATGGTGTTCAGTATACAATATTAAAACATCTTTCCTTACAAGCCATGTCCTTTCTCTTGGCTTGTATAATGATTAAGGACTGAAGGTGTCTTTACCTTTGACTGCTGTATTGCGATCATCGTCCCGCGTCTTAAGCCTGGTGAATCTGGTTGCCAACATCAAGATTACTTTCCCACAGTCCTGACTAGTTGTTTATGTAAACTTCTTGAACGGATGGTCAATACTCGACTCATGCAGCACCTTCAATTCCATTTTCTCTTTTCTCTCCTTATAGTTTGGGTATAATAAAAAATGCACTCAACACCTTAGATCCTAGATTTAGACTCGAATATATTATCTGCTCTGCTTTATCACTCCGTCAGTTGGCCATTGCTGTCTTTTTTTTTCTTTTTTTCTTTTTTTAGAAAAGACCTGCGATAATGAATGGAGCTATCATACTCTTCGTTGTCTTCCTTTTCTTGGTCTGCATGTTAACACAGGTGTTTTTCTTCAAAACTTTCTTTCCCTCTGAATCTTTGATGTCCGTCTAGGAGACCACGTTTCTCATGTCTTTTCCCAACTTGAAGGTTTCTCCTAGGGCTGAGTCCTTAGCACTACCCTTTTCATATAGCTGTAAACGATATTGTCTCTTCTCTACCCCACTCTGTTTCGGTCTCCCTGTATGTTGATTTTACTATTTAATCTGCAGATCCAGATCTGCCTCGTCTCCAATCCTTTCTTCAGTCCGTCATTGATGGTGACTCTACCTCACAGTCCTGTGCAGTAACGTTTTCTCGTTCGCAAACCATACCAGTCTTCTTTTTAACTGTATAACATCCCTCCTCCTTACCGCTCCTCTACTGCTTTTCTTGGCTTCATCTTTGACCCCCAGTGAATGTTGACAATCCTCGTGGAACCTGGAAGACTTCATGGTATAAAACCCTCAGTTCTTTCAGTTCTTCCCGGGTACACATCAACCCACACTGCTTGTCAATGGAAGACAAACCTTGCTCGTCTTCGCTTGGACCATACCCGCCTAACTCATGGTCATTCAATGAGCCGTGACCCTCAACCCGTCTGTACACATTATAGCTGCTGTATGACTATCTGTCACTTTTTTCTTCATTGCTTGTCTAAACCCCAACACCGTCTCTCAGTTTTCCCATCCTTTCCCCACCTCATCAGCCCCCAGAGCTTACTGATTTCCTAGGTGAATCTCCCACTGTTTCCAATATTATCACTTTTCTTACCACTCTTCACGTTATGCAATAAATGTAATGATTTTCCCCGCTCCCCTTTGCCGTACTGCCATATATACATATTATGGTTTGGTGCTAGTTCCTCATTTTTCCTTCATTCCTTCCTTTAAATCCATTCAGTGATCACAGAGAAGTCTTGTTCTTTGGAGACTACTGCACTGAGTTGGGAATTAGAGATATCAAACTCTGTGAATGCGTGTTTAAGTGTGAGGAAACTGTATTTATGGTTGATATGCAAGAGAGCTTTGATATGAATTAAGAATAGCACTGGAGCCAGAAATGATCATTGTGGCACACCAGCATTAACCAAGTGGAAATTTAAAAATTCGTCATCAATTTTTACCTCTCAGTTGCTTAGATATGAGGAAGTCAATGGAACAAAAGATGATAGGCCATTGCAAGGGAGTTGGATCGCTAGGAACAGTGCCTCATGCTGCCCAGAGCTTTAGAAATACCAAGGGCTACTGCATGGGTTTCTCCATGTTGGTCAATTGACTGATGGATGGTATGAGTCAAGGAACTGAGTATATCAAGAGTGGATCTTTCGTGGAGAAATCCGTATTGTTTGTCACTAGTTTATTTGTTTGACTGAGTATATTTAACAATGTGCAAATTAATGACAATCTCCTATACTTTAGCAAGGGAACAAGTGATAGCAACTGGTCTACAATCAGAGGGATCACAGGAACTACCTATCTTCGGAAATGGGTGGATAGTCGCTTCTTTCCAAGGATTAGGGAAAGAAAAATTACTTATGCTTAATGTGAATAATTTACCTAGAACAGGAGCAACTTCTGGGAGACACTTTTTCACAACGATTGCAGGTATTCCATCTTGACCTGGAGCTTTGTTGGTTAATAATCTGTCTAGGATGGACTTTACTTATCTAGTCTGTATCTTAAGTGGGGCAATTTCGGGGGAGTTAAGCTGTATTACAGGTGCATACTGACTGACTTCCTCAAAGGAAGAATTTCTGGCAAACGTACTTGCCAGGACGTTCTCTTTTCCACGAGTGTCTCTTATAGAGTTTCCATGTGAATATTTTAGGGGGGGGGGCGATGACTTGTAGTTATCACTGAAATAGCTTGACCAGATTTTTCTGTGGTCATTAGGATGATTTAATAGTTTGGATATTTGGCTGTGAAAAAAGTTTGATTTGGTGAAACTTATTACTGCTTTTGCGCAGTTTCCAGCAATTGTAAATTGACTGAGCGATTATTTTTTTTTTAAACATTAAGCATGAAGTATATGGCAAAGGCTTTTGGGTCGTTGCTCTGAGACAACTGCCGTGGAACCATTTTAGCGAGACCGATCTTCAAGTAAATTGCATACAGGATATGTGAATAATTCCATACCAGCTTGTATTTGGTCTTTAATATGGGAATGGGTAGGACTGATGTCAATGGAGAAGAAAGACTGCCACGGAATATCAGCTAAATAATTTCTAAATCCATCCCATTCTGCCATATCAAAGTGCCATCTGGTCACCCTGACTTCTTCAGAACGAGGAGGTTTGGGGCAACGACTAATGAGACCTTGATATGATTGTGGTCAGAGGATCCAAGTGGTGAGAATACCTCCGTCTTATACTGATCAGGGTAATATGTCGGGCACAAGTGCAAGAGACAGGAGCTTCTGTCAGGATAATCTGGTATTCTGCTTTTTTTTTTTTTTTTTTTTTTTTTTTTTTACCAACTACATGAGAATAAACGATTCTGCAAACAGCTCGCATCCTAGACCAGGACTGACCCAAAAAAACATTGCTGAACCAACCATCCACTTTTTCCACGTACCATCGGTCTGTGAATCGGTACTTCCGTGGCCTCTCGTCTGTTCATATTTAACGTTCAGATGAACACAGTTGCATGGTGTTAGTCTGAACTTAGTTTCCAAGTATGTCCATGACAGCATACATTCTCTCATTGTTTGCCCCTCTCAGCACTCCAGCAACATCCCATTCCCTATATTTTTCTGTAACTTACTTTCACAGGCCCTCCATCCCACTTGTATACTTTCTGTCGTCCAATACCTTACTCTGCCTCAAACATTACCTCTGCGCCTGCCAAACCCGCGACTGCGGTCTGATTAAATAACCCATCGCATCCTGCTACATTCATCGTCCTTTCTCTATCATTACTATCTCAATCATCCTGGCTTTCCCTCTTCATTGCTATTGCGTGGGTGATCGTTCAGGTCTACGAAACTATCTGCTGTTAGGCTGAATATGGCCTCTCTCTCTCTCTCTCTCTCTCTCTCTCTCAAGCTTACAAGCTTTCCATCTCACTTGTGCAGTTTCTGTCTACCATTTATTTTACTCTTCATACATCACATCTGCCCCTGCCAGCTTCGCTTGCCCCAGCTTAGTAGTACACTGACGATGACTAACGGCGCAATGAACCTGCAACACTGACACTCCAAGCAGCTAATGCGCGATTTATGGCCTCGCCACCCACGACTATGACATGCATTTTCTTCTGGCTAAAGTTACGCTGCTATATACAGCTCAGGCGATACTTTTTGAACTGGCCAAGAGGAATAGCCTTCAATAACTCCTTCACTGCAAAGGTGCTCTTAAACAGAATTAAATCGTATGGTGGCAGCAAAAATACTGTCCTCGGTCTTTTAGCTAAAGGACTATATATATATATATATATATATATATATATATATATATATATATATATATATATATATATATATATATATATATATATATATATATATATATACACATATATATATATATACATATATATATATATATATATATATATATATATATATATGTATATATATATATATATATATACATATATATATATATACATATATATATATATATATATATATATATATATATATATATATATATATATATATATATATATATATATATATATATATATATATATATATTGCATTTTGTTTCTGCACAAACCAGGGGCTTCCAGCCTGGGCGGACCAAGGGTGCTGTCCATGCTGCGTGGACAACACCCCGGTGTATCACACTGAGATTAGTATACAGTACTTTGTTTGCATTCGATCTGGACGATATTATGTTTCCCTCATAAATGCAGGATGTCCCTGTCCCGGGAGGAAAGACCATAACTTTGGGAAATGATAGATGGGGGAATTCTAAGCAAAATATACTATATCAACATGTGTCATCGCCCCAACCATTATGTAGCTACAATTACTGATGTCCTTATGGGCAAATTATAAAAAAGATCGTTTTCTACGATAAGGTCATCGGTAGCTGTAGTTCAGAAAGGGCTGAGATTAGACCCATGTCAATATAAGAATAATTGCTTAGAATTACCTCTTCTGTATTTCCCAAAGTTGTGCCCATTCCACCATGGACACCTTATATGTGCACGTCATCCTTGGCTCAGGTAAAGGGATGTCCAGTCCTCCTTACAATGGCAAGACCAAGAGGTATGAGCAACCCCATAAAAATATTTCTTTATCTGCCCTTGGAGTTCCCTACACATTCGTGCACTCAGTTTTAACTAAAAAGTGCTCGAATTCCGCATACTTCCCCAACACCAATAACACTTTTGATTTCCTTCATGCGGATCCAGATCCACCTCGAAATCAAATGAACTCTTTCTTGCCCCTGGATCCACTGCCCACCTATCCACAAGATTTCTTTGAAATACAGAAACATTTTTTCAAGATACCTTGTGCACAAGCAGTCAAACAGACACGGGAAATACATAACCTCCGCCCAGTTTCGATGGCGGAAGATAATGCAATCGCTCACCGTCACCCTGGCCGTCTGGCAGTGGCACCGGACAATTGTAAGGCACATGACTGCAATTCATCACACCACCATGTTCCTCCCGACTGACCGAGCTTCAGTTCAGCAGCAATTAGGCAGAAGTAATGGCGTGCTACGTCAGCTGGTGATACATTGCCACCGCCTCTCACTGTCACAGTATGTCACCAACTGCGGCTACAGATTTTGTGTTGTGCGTCATCAGTCAGCCAGTCACATCTGGTGGCCCGCACTGTTTGTCTGCTCATCATCCCTGTCCACCATATCACCTGTAGTTTTCACATTTGCTTGCTTGAAATTTACGAACTTTTCCTTCACCATATCACTGCAGAGCTTATCATCAGGTATTTCATTTGGTTGATGCCAGATGGTTTAATGTACTGAGCTGGTGGGAACTCTAGTGGTCAAAGTATTAATTAATCCTTCATAATGACATCGACATATATTTCAGTTCTGTCAATCGCCAGATGATGTAACTCGGCTTGGGGGTGATTCATCGTCCTTTAAAGGGCAAGGCAACATTAACACTGTTAAAATTATCCGAAGGATTTCTTAATCAATCATCACAGACTTATAATGATCATATCATTTGGTTCAGAACAAAATGGTTTATTGTCTACAATGCAAGATGCCAGGGAAACGCGAGCAACGAGATCTTGTCTTAATATTGTTCTTTTTCTTGAAGAACACAATGAAGCAGCACTCAAGCCATCAATCCTACAGAACCCCGTTAGATAGGGTATACTCTAATTTTTTCTCTTTCCAAACTACCACCACAAAACAAATTCATCCCACTTCATTATTTCTGTCCCATACCTATTTACTTACCCCCCCCCCAAGACAGTTTCAGTATTGTATTGTATTTTGAAATAACCATCAGTGCAGCTAAAACGCTTATCCTCCATCATTCATTTTTTTTAAATTACCAGGAAACGTAATACATCCCTCTCTTGCTCCTATGTATGTGGTGGCGATATTAATGGGGCCTAGAGATATCAACAGCTTGATAGATAGGGTATCACGGTACTGGAAATCATCGTATATCTTATGCTATAGCCCAGCTTTTATACAGTAGCAGTGGTCACAGCTGCGTATAACTGACCACTGCGGTTCTTTTGGCTGCAAATGAATCCTGAGATCTTTAAATACTGATGATTAGGGAGGCCATGACTTTATCTGACACCTGTGTTTTCATATATGTATGTACTGATATGATTATACCGTTTTCTTGTCCAGTGATGGACGTTGTCCTGTATTTTTTTTTTTTTTTTTTTTTTAGAGAGAGAGATTTTACATATCAAGTGAACATCAAGATCTTTTCTTATATTCTCGTCCTATCCGAGGTATTGCCTTAGATGAGAGACATTGTGCATGGCATTAAAGAAATTTTCCCAGGTTGCGAGCGTGTAAGAACACATGAAAAGACATGTTACATCATATCTCTAGATGTCCGCCGCAGCGTGGAATGGAACTCAGCAAACTTCTAATCTACTACGGAATGCATACACATGATCTTGACATAAAGGTTTAATGGCCTACGTCCAGTTCATATATATGTAGGTAAATAAGTAAAGAGGCTTTGTCTTAGTGTGATTTTTTTTTTTTCCAACTATCTCACAGTATTTTCTTCCCGAATCATTTGGGACCATTGTCACTAAACAGTAGAGGAAAAGTCATTTCCTCATGTTCTGATTTGACTCAGCCTGTATTAGCAATTAGGAAGTATGTACACATACAGATGACAGGTAAACATTTTTCACAACATACTTGTTACAGTACACGTATGTCATTAATCGCATCATATAAATATATTTCAAAACTAAATTTTTAAAACTTTTATTGCTTTAACACTGATATTCTGTCAGCAATATGCTGTACAAAAATTTCGTCCCCATATAAAATGCATTACTGAATGACCTATATAACACATGACGGAAATCTGAACGCAGAAAAAAAAAACTTTTATTACTCAGGCTACATAAACTACAATATTCATTTGCATGTTGTAAACAAAAACTACCAGGTATTTAGCGAAGCATATTATTTTCTCGATAATGAAATTTAAAATGAGTTTTTAAAATGTATCCCACTTCAACACAGAGATGTGCAAACTTTTCACACGAGATGTCACACGTGGAACATATTTTTCAGAATAGAAAAATGTGGCCTCAGCTTTATCACGACGTGATTGGCTCGTGAGAATATGTTGTGTTGTTGACGATCGAGTGTGAAGGTTTGAGGGAAAATGGCTTTGTACTTTAACCCTTATGCTCTTTCTTACTTTGTTTCTTCATTCATTCATTATCTTTTTTCTCGTGCACTTTTTAGCAACCCCGAAGACGTAGCTACTCTGGAGTCAGTACGGTATATTTGTATGCATGTTTGTAAGATTGTACGTATGTATATGTGCATATATACTAACAAAATATTTCATCATTGCCTGAATTAGTTGGATAAAAATGACAAATACGTTGTGGCAAATGCGAAGAAGTGAATAGGTTTAGGTCCAGGTATATCATAGGTCAAGGTCCCAGGGAAAGGTCAGAGATCAAGCATGGCATCCCTGTTCTGTCTCGGCACATTCTCTAGTTCCTTTTCTTTTTTGTATTCTTTTTTCCCTCCCTTCATCCATCTGTCCATCTATTCTTCCTTCTTCCCATTCATCTTTTTTTCACTCACAATTTTCCTCTCGCTCTCTCTCTCTCTCTCTCTCTCTCCATCCTTCATTCCTCCCCTCCTTCATTCTCGTGCACTCTTGTTTGTTTTCCTTCCTTGCATCCTTTTTCTTTCATGCAGACTTTCATGGCCTGTATATCTTAATACAACACTGCTGGGTAAATGCACCCCTCGCACTATTTTTGTTTCTTCACCCTCTTTCTTTCTCAGGTCTTTCCTTTCTATTTATATTTTTTCTTGCGTGCTTTCTTTCCTCCATTCATTCTTCGTACCTTCCTTCTTTTCAATGTTCCATTCCCACCCACTACTCCATCAACCTTAATCTCCATTCCACCCTTCCATTTTCATTCCTTTCTCCTTCCTACCTTTCTCATTACTCTCACTTCGTCTTCTTTGCATTCTTTTCAGACTCCTCATACTTTCGTTTTTTCCACACTCTTCCATCCTTCTTTCTGTTATATGTTCCCATCTTTCCTTCCATCGCACAACTTTTTTTTTACCAAATTTCCCACTCACGTCTCCATCCTGCCACTCCCGCTATCTACAGCTTACCCAATCACGAAATTTATTCTGAGTATCTCCTTACAGTATTCAACAACAAAAGTAATAATATCCTCCCTAAACAACTGAGTTTTTTTTCGTCGTACGTTTCATTTACGATCTTATCTAGAAAGCCCAGTACCTATCAAGATTCAAAGAAGATATACTAAAGCACTACACAGACACTTCTCGCATAGACCCGACTCCTTGCTGGGCAGATAATAAACACTGAGAGACACAAGTTTCGGTCTGTAACGAAAAAATATTTTCTCCCAGTATACAAACTTAAACAAAGCCAGCAGTGGAGACATTCTGGTGTATCCGTGTAGGAGAGAGAGAGAGAGAGAGAGAGAGAGAGAAGAGTTAAGGAGGGGATGAGAGAGAAGAGAGAGAGAGGGAATGGGAGAGGGAGACGGAAAAATCGTATGGAGGAAGGAAGAGAAAGGAGTGAAAAAAGGGAGGGAAAATGGACATGGTGAAAGTAAAAATGTAAAGGAGTAAGAAGACTGTGGTGGCGAGTTAAAATGGGGAATGAGGGGTAGGGTGACAGGGAAGACTGGAGAGAAAGGCGGGAGGAAGAGAGGAAAAGAAAGAATGGCAGTGAGGGAAAGGGAGTGGGAGAGAAAATGGAGAGAAAAGAGGATAAAGGAAATTGAGAAGGATGGCTAGAAAGAGCTCAGCTGGAAATGAGAGTGGAGAGAGAGGCAACTCTGGACATTAGCGGGAGGTGAGAGATTGAATTTGAGGATGTCTTGTTCTGGGGACTAAATGTGAGTAGTTAGCGCAGATGATTTATGGAATTGCAACTGTTATGATCGACACCATCATTACTACTACCACTACTACTACTACTGCTACTACTACTACTACTACTACTACTACAATATTACAACTACTTCTACTATCATCATCATTAATATTGCCATTGTTATCATCATCATCATCATCATCACCACAGTACCACCACTGCAACTAGGCTACGATCATCGCACTATAACCAGCACCATCATTATAATTAATATACCATACCACCAATACCACTACCATTATTTTTACCAGTATGAAGAGCGCTTTTGTTTATAAAAAGCGAGTGAGCTTTTACAATAAGCTTTTTATTTTACAGACTGCACATTCTTATGGTGCGATTATGGCTTCATGAATTACAAAATACAATATTGAACTGATCAACCTAGCACCTCCAAAAAAAAAAAAAAAAAAAAAAATCACTGCCCAATCATTATTAGGTAAAGAGTTATTAGTCTCTAGAAAGCGTGGTGGTAGGGTCGGGTCCCTTAGTTCATTATACGGGTAATTTTCTGTCCATACACCGACAATAAACTTCGCTCGCTTGCTCGTAATCATAATCATCATTATTATCATCATCGTCGTTGTCATCATTGTTGACAATACCACCACTGCTACTACTATTACCAGGACCATCACATTATCTCCATCTCCATTATCATCACCACCACACCACCACCACACTCATCTCTTCCACTACTATCACTACGGCTGGCATCATCATTTTCGGCAGCACAACAACCATCATCATCATCATCATCGTCACTCCTAAATATAATAAAATTGTCCAAGAGTCGTACAATATAAATAAACAAAACGAAAAGGGCATGGCGGTGAAGTGAGGAATTACATGTGAAACTTGCAGATGTCTGTAAATGTTTGTCACTGATGGACATGGTCGTTGCGATACGGATGTCACAGCTATCTATCTATCTATCTTTATTCCTAGGCTGCTTCCCCGCAAAAAAAGAGGGATAGCCGAGATAGGACGACACACTCCCAATTTACACACACACACACACACACACACACACACACACACACACACACACACACACACACTCGCATCTTAGCCCCAAGGGAAGAAAGGACAGATCCTCGCCGTACCACACCGCACGAGGGCCAACTGCGCAGTGCAGTCAGTGATATCCGCAGCAGGGCCCGACAGCAGAGCTGAGGACCTGCTGCAGATGTTACAATTAGTTCAGAAAAATAAGTATATGTCAGTACCATATTGTCCCTTATATGATATAGGAGGCAAAGGCTAGGCTATCGTAATAAATATATGCCAGTAACATACTGCCCCTTATTTGGTGTAGGAGGCAGAGGCTAGGCTATCGTAATAAATATGTGCCAGTACCATTTTACCTCTTATGTGGTGTACTGCAGGAGGCAGAGGCTAGGCTATCGTAGTGTAGTGTTTTTAACCCATGCTGTTCCATGACGTGTTTATTTTACTTTTGTTGTTTCCAGACAATATGGTTGATATGAGACTGTTGGATTACATGACATGAAAGAGCATCTGCAACTACATTATTTTGATTTACCAGACACGTTGGGTTGATGTCTGGGACAATAACTCACCATCATGCTAGATGTTCGGTAAGATTTCTTCCTTTGAATAAATCGCAATGTGGGAGGCGATCTGTTTGGATATTGGGTAGACACTGGATATCCGTAAATTATATCTCTGAAATGTTTGAGACACCAAACAACTGCTAAAACCTCCCAGTCAGCAACACAGTAGTTATGTTCAGCGGCAATGAAGGCACGACTAGCGTATGTCATTACACACTTCCTCTTTGCATGATTAAAATGTTGCAACTAGGTCTAACCCTAATGAGTCTGTAAAAAGAAAAAAAGTTTTCTTATATGCCTGGACTTGGATATTAATAAGTGCTGTCTTCAGTTTTCCAAATGCATGAGACTGGTCGTCAGTCCTAACAAAAGGTAAATTTTTCTCAAGTAATTTAGTAGGAGGGGAGGCGATCTGCGCTTAAGCTGAATACCTCACCAATAGTAGCCACTCAGTCCAAGGAAAACTTCTTACATCATCGGTATTGGTAGATTCTGGGAAATTAGAAAATGCCATAACTTTCTCATCTTGATATGAATTCCCCCAGCATCAACCACATGGCCAACAAATTTTATTTTCTTATGCAGAAACTTGCATTTACTAAGCTTAACCTTGAAACCTGCCATTTGGAGGCGAAAAAAAATTGCTGTAGTTAAACAAACTGTTCAGGGATTAATTAACTCACTACAATGATGTCATCTCGATAAGTAAAATGAGAATGGCCAATAATACCACTGAATACAGAATGGCTAAACCTCATGAATAGTGATGGAGCATTTCTAAGACCAAAGGAAAACCTTTTAAAATGACCGTGCCCAGAAGGGGTACTGAATACTGTTATAGAGTGATATGACTCTTCCATTTCTGTTTGCCAGTAGCAACTAAATAAGTCAGGGGATGTGAAAACAACGTTATTCTCATCAAGTGATTCAAATGAATCTGTTAAGACTGGTAATGACATAGTTTACATGACAATAATCAACTATAGGTCTAAACTCACCTTTCTGGGAGATTAGGAAAAGCAGATTATCCCAGGGACTGACGGAGTGTTCAGTAATGTGCTTATTAAGCATTTTTTCTTTGTTTCATAATGCAAGAAATAAAGAATCAAAGGCCGGGAGACCGTTAGACTGTTCCCCCCAAGAAAACGCACAAACAGGATAAGAGGGCAAAATTCAAGATCTGATCATTCTGAATGCCTGAACACACTGCGTTTGAAAGACTGCAGATCATAGGGAGTAGGAAATACAGGAAGAGGGAGACATTTCCAGAGCTGGCCTGTTGCATACATGAAATACTGGATGTAATAGTTAGCTCTTCCATTTGAAAGTTGGAGAGAAAATGTATGAGAGTTTGTTGCTAGACGAGTGTTATGCGCTCGCCGTAATGGTGGAGAAATGCTAGCAGACAATTCAGTATGGCAGTGACCATTGAAGCTGAGATCGAAAAGAGATAAAGATGAAACAGGGCAGCATGGAAACAGATGTTGAAAGCACCCAGTAGGAGGAGGAGAGTTAATGAGGCAAAAAGCCCTTGACTCCACCTTGTTGAGAAGAGCTGTATGTGAGGAGCCTCTCCACAAATGAGAGCTATATTCTACACTGGGGAGAATAAAACCCATTGAAGAAGTCAACAACTGTGCAGAGGTAAAGAAGGCACAGAGTTTGATTACCACAACTAATCTTCTAAAAGCAGATTTTACAAGAAATGTAAGATAAATCTCGAGAGATAGAAACCCTAAGTATGTTTAAAGATGATACAGGATTGAGATGGATAATGTTAAAGATTAGAGGATGCACCTGTGGAAGACTGTTGGATGGAAAGATGTAAGAACTGACTTGTTGATGCATTAAAAAAAAACACACACACAAGATTACTTATACTCCAATCAGAGATATGAGCCAAGTCTGACACTAGGTGTGCCATAGCCTCATCCCTTGTTTGTTAAAGTAACTGCCGAGATGGATGCAATTGGAAGCGAATGGAAAGATGAAAGGTGGAGTCATCAACGCATGAGTGGATAGGGTTAGAGGTACCGCTTAGAAGGTCATTGATAAATAGAAGGAAGAGAGTTGATGACCGGACAGAGACCTAAAGAATACTGTAACTGATAGCTCTAGGAGAAGAACTGTGGCCCTGTAAAACATGAGCTATAGAACGGCCAGAAAGGAAGCTGTTGATTAAGGCACCGATTGAAGAACAGAAATGGTAGGGCAGTTTGGAAATTATTTTTTTTTTTACAGACTCGATCGAAAGCCTTTGAGATTTCAAGTGCAATGGAATAGTAAGAAGGATGACCAGGAGTCTGAAAGGTATGTGAAAAAATCGCCAACGTAGCATCCCTCGCAGAAACCATACTGACGATTGAAAACAAGTTTGTGATAGGAAAGGTTCTTTAAAAATTTAAGAATATACTGAAAAAACTTTTGAAACACAGGATATTAAAGCAATTGGGTGATAGCTAGAGGGTTTGAAATGGTCACCCTTCATTGGGACAGGTATAATGAAAGCAAATTTCCAGCAAGAAGGGAAGATACAAGATGACAGATAAAGCTGTTAGAGTTTACCAAGACAGGGTGTAAGAACATAAGCACTGTTCTTGAGGACAACAGGAGGGACTCCATCACGCCCATATGCCTTCTTAGTATTGAGGCCAGTGATGGCAGAAAATATGTCAACTGAAAAAAACTTAAAGTCAGTTATGAGGAAGTCAGAGGGGGCAAGTGATGGAGGAACAACATCGGAATCATCTAAGGTGAAACTGGGAGAGAAAGTCTGAGCAAAGAGTTCTGCTTTATCAGTAGAATAAATAGCTTCAGAGTCATCAAAATGGAGAAGAGGAGAGTGGGATGATGAGGTAAATTTGTTAGAAAGGATTATGGCAAGGTGCCAGGAAAAGCAGGAAGAATTTGAGTTAGAAAGTTCAGAACGTTTAGTATGAATGAAATTATTTTTGGCAAAGGAAAGAACAGACATATGTCATTTTCGAGTGGATCATAAATTAGATGATATTCAGAGGTGGGATGGCTCCAGTACCTTTTGTAGGCCTTTTTTTTTTTTTTTTTTTGGCTTTCGTCACAGATGAAAAAGGAATGTACGCTTTAAATCCAGAGAGAATAACCTCTGTAATGTTCAAGGCAATCTCAGATGGCTCACGGCAATGGAAGCAATTATCGTTCTTGGAAAAATAAAATAAAAGCAATGCTTGAGGGCCTCGCAATTAGCCGCCCCAAAGTGCCACAGCCATCGCTTCTTGTGAGTGTCCACAGCGATAGGACAGGTTAAGGTGATAAGGTTGTGATCAGAGGAGTGCAGCAGAGAGAAAAAATTAACAATTTAAACTAAAAGATTAGTTGTAAGGAAGAGGTCAAGTATGTTGAAACTCTCTCCAAGGCAGTCGGGGATACGGGTAAAGTGCTGTACAAGCTACTCTAGGTTATTAAGGATAGAAAAGATGTATGCTTGTTCAACACATAGATCAGTGAAAGGAGAGGAGCGACGAAGGTGGTGGTGAACATTGAAATAATCTAGAAAAGAGATTTCAGAGAGAGGAGAAATTGATAGGATGTGTTCCATCTTAGAAGTAAGGTAGTCAAAGAATTTTCAGTCATTAAAATTAGGGGATAAGTAAACAGCACAGATATATTTAGTCAGAGAATGACAGGAATGCCAAAGTCAGAGAGTAGGGAATTCAGAAGGTTCAAGTTCCAGAACACAAGAGCAAGATATGTTGTGTACATATACAAAACTGCCACCTTTGGCTTTGAAAACAGTACAGGTATAGAGAATGTTGGAGGATGCAGAGAAGGTGTGCTATCAGTTGCCTCAGACAGCTGAGTCTCAGTGTGGATGAAAAGGTGAGGTTTAGAGGAGGAATGAATGAATGAAAGAAAATGTGACATGGCGACGCAACAGCAGAGGTCATATGCCGCCGAGCATAAAATTAAAAGAAAGTCAAAATATATAAAAAACGATAAAAAGCAAAGAGATAAACAATGCATAAAACAAACAATATAAAAGAATAAAAGAAACCACCAGAGCTAAAAAAAACCTGGTGGTAAGATATGGGTTAAAATTAGAACATTGTCATTAGAACACAAACTAAAATATGGAAAAGCCCTACAGCTTGTGGAGAAGGCTAGAACTCAACACAAAAAAGAAGGTGCCACCCCCCCATAGCACAAGCCTCTTCCCCAAGAACCGAGGAAAGAAGGTACGATCCTTTGCCAGCTCGGCACCCGGAAAGGTACCACTGACGAAGGTCCCAAAGACTGGGGCATTTGACAAGGAGATGCCGTACAGTCAAAGGAACCAGACAGTTATTAAAATAGGGAGGGGGCACGCTGTCCATTAAAAAAACTTGAATCAGCCTAGTATGGCCGATCTGCAGACAGGCCAAAGCTGTTTCCCACTGTCAGGACAGTCCCACATACCCCCCATCGCCCAGGTTCCAATCAATGCTGTGGAGTTTGTTTGCCCCTGCTGCATCCCACCTCCTCTGCCAGCAGAGATGGACAGCCTCCACAGTGGCTGCACTAGTAAATCCTCTGATGGGACACGGAATTGAGGAGAGGAAGGGCAAGAGGCAGCAGTTCTCCCCAAAGAGTCAGCATGCTCATTACCCACGACTCCCACATGTGTAGGGACCCAACACAGTTGTACAGAGCATCCTCACCTACATAACAAGAAGAGCCACTCCAAGACAGACAAGACTAGGGGATGTGATGGGAAGCCACGAGACAAAGCTTGTAGGACACTGGCTGAATGACTAAAAATGGCGAAAGAAACTGGAGAACAGCTAAATGTCAATTCAACCGCAACTATAATGACAGTAAGTTCAGCAGTAAAAACAGATGCAGAAGGAGGCAGACTCCCACCACGGCTATAATCACGAAAGATGACACCAAAGCCTGTCCCCACACGGGATTTAGAGCCATCAGTAGGGGAGGGCGGTGATGGTTCGGACATTTGTTTTTTAAATATTTATAAATATTCAGGTTTTAGCAGGAGTGTAATCTGGTTTATTTTAAAATGTTGCCACATCATTTGGCTCTTTAGGTGGATACTATGAATTTCATAGCTCTTTTCAGCTTTAAGGTATAGCTAACAAAATACAAGTGAATAAATCGTCCGAACCATCCCTACCAGTGGTGATGGTTCGGACAGTAGGGTGGGATGGTCCGGCCATATGTATTACTCAGCATATTCCTAAAATTATGTGAGTTATACTGGATAAAAACAAATTTATATTAATTCAAAGATATTTCATTTTCCTAAAGTACAATATTAAACTTCAGAATCCAAGTGAACTACTTGATATCTATTAAAATATATATATATATATATATATATATATATATATATATATATATATATATATATATATATATATATATATATATATATATATATATATATATATATATATATATTTTATAACTGAAATAACCTTCTCCAGATTTAATAAATGACTTAACCTCTTACTCTCTGCTACAAATTATGCATAATTAGCCTTCTCTCTCTCTCTCTCTCTCTCTCTCTCTCTGGAATATTGACTTCACTTCCTTTTCTAGGCCTTATTTCAGACGGACTAACTTAAGACCTTTAATGCATATTGTAGCCCGCAAAACTGAAAGAGAAGTTGTATTACCCCTTCCTTCTTTTAACACTTTAAGGATAGGTTAAATAACCAAAACTATTAATATTATATTCCCTGATAACTATTAATAATGGTGTTTCACCATGTGTTCAGATATAAATGATCAAAAGTAGCAGTTTCATTTGATAAGGTTATGACTTGGTAGTAGTGGAGGGATAGTTCAGACTGTCCGAACCATCCCCCTCCTCAACTGTCCGAATCATTCCGAATCTGTGTAATTAAATGACGGGTACTCTCAAGTTTCGCCCGAGAGAGTTTAACATTCGTTTTTCATAGCAATATGCTCTACATGCAACACAGATTCACCCTGACAATGCACAGTTCGATGCTTGGCATATTCATAAAGGTAGGGCTTACGATATACACTCAAATTATTACATAGGAGATGCAAAAAAAAACATAAAATCGGACCTGCATAAAAAAGTGAGGCGTTTCTAGCTTGGAGGTTCCGTGTGGTCAAAGTAAACAAACTCTCCCACTTTCATGCTAGATTACACGGCCCTAGGTCCCATATGTTTCTCAGGGAATGCACTGTCCAAACCATCCCACTGGCCGAACCATCACCGCCCTCCCCTATATACAGGGATCGAGAGTCACTATGAATAGAGGCATGTTCTAAAAAAATAAGGCAAAGCTGCCTATGAGGAAAGAGATGCCTTCCTCTCAAGGAAGTAATCACATGGTTGTACCTCTGGAAGAAGCCAGGAAACCACTCGGGGGACATGCACAGGACGAACAGGAGAGGACTGGACACCCAACTTCCCCATGGCAGCCCTCACTCTGTATCCAAATCGGTGTGGATAGTGAGAGTGGGTGTCATAAAAGGGGAGAAGAGCGACCTCAGAGACAGCTTTACAACAACTCAGTGAGGATGGAAGACGGTGAAGGCGGTGCCAACACTACACCATTGAGGACTGCCAGCGGAGATCCAGTGGTAATTTGTTTGCATCAACCAACAGGCTTTCAATCGGGGAGGACCAGAAAGCCCCAGTTGACAGACGAATCCCAGCATGATGGACAGAATTTAGTGGCTACAGTCTTGCCTCAGTAGCAGAGGAGTACACCAAACACCCATAGTCCAATTTGCTCCTAACTAAGGCAGGGTTAAGTAGGAGCTGGATGGTTCTGTCAGCGCCCCAAGACGAGTGAGATATGGTCCTTAGAAGAGACAGGGAACAGAGGCATGAGAGTCGTAATGAAATGATATAAGGTACCCACGTCAGTCTTCTGTCAAAAACAAGTCCGGGAAACCTTGTTTCATTGACACATCGCACTCTGTGGCCATATAACTGGAGATCTGGGTCGGGGTGAACTCCTCTCAAGCAGCAGAAATGCATGGCCACGGTCTTTCTTGGGGAGAAATGGAAGCCGTGTATTGTGGCCCACCGAGAGACTCTGTCCAGAGCGAGCTGCATGCAACGTTCAGCCACGGACATTGAGGAAGCAGCATACCAAAGAACCAAATCATCAACATACAGTGAGGCCGACACCCCTTCTGGAATAGGGGACACAATATTGTTCAATGCTATTGCAAAAAGGGTCACACTGAGGACACTTCCCTGAGGCACCCTTTCCTTCGGAGGGTACGAAGGAGACAGGGTGACACCAGCCCTAACTCTGAATGAAAGGTCACACAGAAAATTTAATACAAAGAGGGGTAGCCTGCCACATAAACCAAAAGAATGGAATTGTCGGAAGATACCAAAGTGCCATGTAGTATCATATGCCTTTTCTAGATCAAAGAAAACGCTCTCAAGATGCTGCTCTCTAGCAAGAGCATCATGTGCTACAGCCTCAAACCGGACAAGAGCATCTGTTGTTGAGCGACATTTTCGAAAATCAGACTGACACTGAGAAAGACATTCATTCCTTTCTAGGAAATACATTAGGCACGTGTTGACCATTTTCTCAAATAATTTGCACAAGCAGGATGTTAAGGCAATTGGCCGATACTCTAGGGGATTGTACCCTGCCTTCCTCAGCTTCTGGAATGGCAGGACAATGGCCTCATGCCAAGAGGTGGGAAAAGAAGATTCCCTCCAGGTTCTACTAAAAAGGCTGAGGACAAAGGACAGTGCATCATCATTCGGGTGTCGAAGCACTGCGTAGGGAATATCATCTGGCCCTGGTGAGGTGTCATGGCAGAAGGAAAGGGCAGATTGGAGTTCGTGACAAGAGAAAGAGAGGTTGTAGGACTCCACATTCCCTGAATGGAAGTCCAGTACCCTTGCCTCCTCTATCTCCCGTTGTCTGGCAAATATTGGTGAGCTAGCATCCATATGACTGACTGCTGCAAAGGCGGATGGTAAAATATCAGCCACAGCTGCAGGGTCACACACAGGCTCACCATTAGACATCAGCATGGGGGACCTGCCTTGGGTAAATTTTCCTGAGATCTTATGCACCCTCCTCTATACCTGAGACACTGGCATCTTTGAGTTTATAGATTATACATAAGCCATCCAAGAGTCCCGTCTAGCTTGTCTGAGTACCCGACGAGCCTTAGCCCATGCCTTTCTGAACTCAACAAGATAATACTCTGTCCTGTATCTATGATAACGGAAGAAAGCTAACTGCTTAGCGCGTACAGCAACACTACAGTCCTCATTCCAGCATGGGACAGGTCGCTAATGATACGTGCCAGAGGTTTTAGGAACGGCATGAAGGGCAGCAGAATGTAGAATGGAGGTAAAGAATGAAAGAGCCTCATCACTATTCAGAAAGTCTTCAACTGAGACATTAATAGAAATCTGGGAAGAGAAAAGGGACCAGTCAGCCTTATCCAATCTCCACCTCGGTAGGCGGGTAACAGGAACTAGATACTGCTGCAGTAAGGATGATGGGAAAATGATCACTTCCATGGAGATTCTCCATAACCTCCCAGGTAAAGTCCAGGAGACAGTCAGGAGAGCAAACAGAGAGGTCAACTGCAGTAAATGAACCCATTTGGGGGTGAAAATATGTAAACGCCCCAGTATTGAACAGGGCAAGATCCTCATCCTCCAATAAGGACGCCAAGAAACTCCCACGTTGGTTAACAAAACAGTCACCCCACAAAGGGTGGCGACCACTGAAGTCCCCCAAGAGAAGAAAGGGTGTAGGTAACTCACCAAGCAGGTTCTCAAGTTCTGCCCTACTGACTGCTGTGCTGGGCGGCAAATAAATGGAACAAACTGTATACCAGTGGTGGGCATACAACCGCACAGCAACACACTGGAGGTCAGACTGGAGGTGGACTGGCTGATGAGGAATGTCAGCCCCCACCAAAACAGCAATACCCCCAGCAGCCCCTTGGGTTGGTGCTGAGTAAAATGCATTGTACCCAGGTGGTGCATGAGGAGTGGCAAACCCTACAAGAGTTTCCTGGAGACACACACACAAAGGGGAACAAGCCAGGAGGGTCCGCAGCTCCTCCCAATTACCATGCAGACCTCGACAATTCCATTGTCATATACTGGCTAAGAATGCCATAGTACCCACAGCAAAGGAAGAATTAGGTTGAGGAGCAAGACAACCTTGCCCCCAACAAGCAACCAAATTTAGATTGCTGTTTAGAACTTCCCTTAGAAAGGGACTACCTGGCACCATTATGGTGTACAGTGTGCTGACCAGCTGAAGATAACTTGGAGGAAGAAGAAAAGAGCCAGACAATGGTCTTCTTCTGTGGTGGGGCAAGAGATGTTTTGGCAGGGGGACTGCAAGCTGTCCTAGCCAGAACAGAGCAGACAGTGCCACCATGAGAAGGAGCACGATCAGTAGCCCATCCCACAGTACTGGAACTCTGAGAGGGCAAGGCCTCATGCAGCTGAACTGGAGCTTCAATGACCTGAGTACCACCACTGTCTGGCAGAGGTTGGGTCGTCAGTGAGATGCCACCCACAGCCTGCACTCGCCCCACCCCCTGAGCATCCCGAGGAGGAGGAGTAGTGGGCTCCACTGCAGAGATCTTTGGTAGCAGTGTTTCACTCTCTGAGCACTCTGAGGAGCCACGGCAACACTTACCATGCACAGGAAGGACATTGCGAGTTTTGGAAGTGTCAAAGCAAGGCTTAGCATCAATACGGGTGTTTGTCACAAGTGGAACTTTGATGGGGGAGGCCCTCCTGGATGCATGAAGCAACACCCCGGAAGGGACACCCCCAGAGACAGGAGGCACCTCCCCATAGGAAGCACAGCCACTTCCAGGCTACACCCCCTCAGTGGCACCCCCTGGCCGAGAAGGCCATGAAGTAGAACCCCCAGAATTTGATAGGGCATTGTGTGATGGCAGGGACACCTACTGGATAGCTTTAGGGTGAGACGAGGCGCAGCCAAAGGTAACCCAAGGGTAAATGAACCTCTCCCTTACCCTGACCTTTGCCTCAGAAAAGGAAATTTTCTCCTTTGTTCGGACAGAAATAGTCTCATACTCAAATTTGTATACATTGCAATCCCTTGAGAAGGCCGCATGCGCTCCTCCACAGTTCAAACATTTAGAGGGTTGGGAACAATCTACCAGAGCAAAAGAGACTCCACCACAATTTCTACAGACCTCAGGAAGACCAGATGCTTCCCGCCCGCAAGAACGGCTAACACGGCCAAACCTTTGAAAATAATAGAACCTTATAGGTCGGGGAACATAAGGTTTAAAGTTTCCACCATGCAACAGTGCAACCTCTGGCAAAGTAAGGCTATCAAACGTCGAGATAAGAGTGGGCATGGGGGTTAAAACCCTTTCAACTTTCTTCATAATTCTCTGGACTGCTACGACTCCCTGAGGAGCCAGCCTCTCCAAGAGGAAAGAATCAGAATTGGAGACCAAGTCCCAAGAATACACAATCCCACGGGACTGATTTAGGACCAAGTGACAAGAAGCAGTTACTGGATAACTGGCAATCATAGTAAGAGACTGGATGCATGAACTATCCTCTTCATTCCTAGCTTCTAGCAACAGAGAACCATCACCCTGCAAGGAGACCTTGCGGGTAAATGCACATGCTGTAACTAGACCTTTGTGAATCTGAAAACAGTTCAGGTTCCGGAAGGAAGTGCCATCATCTGTTTTGAGGACTATATATTTTGTATAAGAGTGTTTCACAAAGACACCAGGTAGCAACTCGATAGAAGGAACATCTGGATTCGCAGTTTTGGCAGATGACCTGAAGGGTACAGAGTCATCGTCAAGAGAGTGACCAGGTGATGCCGACTCGTGCAGCTGGTCACCAACCACACGAGTGGTTGAAGAAGCGTTTGATGTATCCATATATACATTAGTGAGAGATAAAATGGCACCAGGATCCAAGGGAGTGAGGGGACTGAGCGGTCTGATAGGATCAGCGAACCTCGTACCCAGAGGGTGACCCAAAAACGACATCCCGTGATTTGAAAGTTCGCTTCCACCAATACAAAGACTCCCTTCCCCAACACCCCCCAGCCCAGACACCCAACCAGCCAATTCAGGACAGCACCAAGGCGACTCCTCTGGTGGGTGGCACTGACGACCCATATGGGTAACCTATGTTTCGGACAGCGCTTAGTCAGACCCCTCACACAGAAACCTAACCACATGGGAGACCCTGCCAGATGTAGTTACATTTGCAGGCAGGCTTGTGGGATCACAGGGGCACACAAACCCCCCCACCACGAGAAGGTGGCTTCCCACGGGGGGGTTTAGAGGGGGAGAGTTGGTTTCCAACTGGAAGAATGTTAAAGAAAAGGCTGCAAATGTTGCAGAAATGAAGAAGTGAGGCAGACAGTGGTTCCTGGCAACTGGCTAGGTCGTCAATGGGAGAGGAGCAGATGGTGGGGGCTTTGATGGACACTTCCCCCCCCCCCTTGAGACTCCGAGGCTTGGTGATGGGTTGCCATTTTTTTTTGTTTTTAAATATGTGTAGTGTGTACTGTGCATGTGGTTTAGTGTTCACAGTTAGAAGAACATGTACTGGAAAGCATGCTGGCCAATTCTCTCTGTTACTGAAACACTGAAAAAGTTCAGCATAGGGGGATGGTCAGAAGCTAGTCCCAAGCGCAGTTGAAAGGGGTTCCAGCTCTCCCTGTCATCAGCTTTCCATCCACCTTGTGGGTACCACCCTGGTTGACTGGTGCAGCACTCTACTCCATGTACTGTCTCATCAGTTTTTTTTTTGTAAGGTGTGGGGTAGTTTATATGCCGGGACATACATTCTTTGAGTACAAGTAATCAATTCAGTACTGTTATATCAGATTAATTTTCTCCACTGGTTCACTATTTAATGCTGCAGCATCTCTAAAGGCCTGCAAAAGAGTAAATAATTGTTCTTTACACTGGGGAAAGTCACCCACTTTTACTTGAAAGGTAAGATCAGCTGAAGGAGTCGTAGCAGAATCAGTATAGTTTTCAAATTATGTTATCATTTTGGGATACTTACTCTAACCTCTTATGAAGGTTTTCTAAAACCCTCTTGAGTCGGAACCCAAACTGTAGGAAGTGGTGGCCCTTGAGAAGTGCAGAAAAGGAGGGCACAGATGAGGATGGCGAGGCCATCTCATCCTTCCACCTTTCCTGAGACCCACTTGAGCCAAAATGCCAGCCATGAAATGTGGTGGTGGCCCTCTGAAAGTTGGGATGAGGAGATCGGCCAGGCCACTTCATCCCCCACTTCTCCTGAGACCCATTTAAACCACAACCCCAGCCATAAAAAATGGGGGCTCTTTGGGGATGAAGACGAGCGTGCACATGGAATGCTGCCATGCGATGGTGGGATGGCTTGAGTACTGTTTAGACTAGATGAGGCCATACTAGAAGGGCCTATTAGCAGCCTCTTTGTTAACTAGAAGATAATGTTGGTTATCTTCTCCCCTGCTTGTTCTGTAGCAATTGTAGATACTTGTAGTTCGTTGTTTTGCTGATTGTAGATTGACGTAGAAATTGGAAGGTTGGTTGTAACAATATATTGTCAAACCACTGCCAGTATAAAGTTGTGAGGCATCGTGTGGCTCGAACATGTTGTATTTTTTGTTTTCTATCTTGATAATGTAGACTCAACTGTAGACTTATAGACATGGTTCATCCCACTGCTGCCACCAAAATAATAAATCAAACTTGTAGTTAATTGTGGTCGAAGCCAAGCTGTTATAACAGTGAATTTATTTGTAGGAGATAATGTTAGTTGTACTTGTCGTTGATGACAGGATAAAGATAAAGATGAGTCTGGGGTTTGATTGTAGTGTATTTTCTTCAAAGGGAATATCTCAAGATTATACGGAGTATGTCTCACAAGTGAGTACTGAGGTGAGAGAGATTTATGCTTGCTAACTTCGTGCGCCTGCTTTTCCCCACCGTGCCTCTCTCTAGACCCCCTTCTCACTTCTCTCTCCTAACTTTTGCCTCCTAACTCCTTCTCTCCTGTATGTGAATGGATATGTCACGTGTAAGGCATGGTTGAGTGGAACCTTCTCGAGCCTGGGGACTTTCTGGTCAAGCGTCATACCTACTGGCTATGGCATTCCTGTTTGAGAATGTGCGAACGCCATTTCCTTCAGCCCTAGCCATGACTTTCACCTAACCTCTAGATTACATATATACGTTACTAGCTATTATGTATTGTATTATGATATTATACAGTCCTGACAATTAGACTGAGAGCACTATCCATAGCCACTGAAGGGGCTCGACATCCCAACTTGATGCCAGCCCCAGGCCCAGATATATAGAGAGGGTTTTCATCAAGACTGACATACGTCTGCCCAAAGTGGCCTAAAATGCAAACCAAATACATGTAGCCCATTGCCTGATTCAATGTTCATTTTTGCATGCCACTTCTTGTGTGTCAGAAGCTTTTCTTTTTTTCTTTTTTTTTTTTTGGTTATTCAATTAGTTCATTATAAAGACGAACAAGCTGAAACTTAGATTCCAATAAAGTCGTTCCTCTCAGGAAAACTAAACAAAAGAGTCAAACTCAAGATCTATTCATTTCGAGAAGTCTGAGTACACTGCATTTCAATGACACGAGGTCATAGTCAGAGGTCAATATAGACAAAGAAAGTTGAGTTGACCTGTTACATGCACAAATGAATGAGAGCAGCAGGCAACTCTTACTCTTGCAATAGAGTTGGAAAGATAAGGAGTGGCACTGATGAGGAACCTATACATGGTGACTCTGTGCACCCTGGGTGGAGCAGCTGCACCTTCCATCTGGAAGCCAAGCTTCCACATACTTTCCCTGCACCTCATTGTGGAAGGACGCTGACCCGAGCATGGTGAGCCGGTGTCTTCTATAAAGGGGTACTAGATCCATACACAGTGTATGAAGATGTACTGTTGTGAAGGTGCTGCTTACCTGTGGCAGAAGGGTCTGATGTGTCAGACATCCCAGGATTATGCAACAGTTACATCAGCAAAAATGTCATAGGTTGAAGGGAGTCAGCAAGAAGAGGTGACCTGATAATATGAAAAGCCTATGGCTCCACCAAGTTTAACCCGCTGCATCCCAGAGACGTGAATTCACGTCCTCACATGATGAACACTCATATCCCAGAGACGTAAATTAACACGGCAACATTGCAAGGTCCCTAATTTGCACAATTTTCAATTTTTGCGAGTGATATCGCGAGTGATTTTTGGCACGTATATACGGGACACCTTCCTCTATTCCTCTACAAGATGCCAAGCAGGGACAATGCCTTACACCGCATAACATCTCCACCCCCCCCTGCACGCCATTGTCTCGGCAATTAACCTGTTACCAGTGACCTGGCCAATAAAGACATTCAGGGCCAGAGTGATTCCCCAATCGATGACAATGTGGAGGACAAAGTTTACATAGCATTAGAGGAAGAAACAGTCAGAAATGATGATCAGGTAATGTGGCAAAAAAAGGTCATGAATGATGATGAGTTAGTGAGTGAAACAATGCTTATAATGCCTATATTACTGTTTGAAAACCAATATACTCTTGTACTACATATAAATTCGTACCAAGTAAATAAATAAATACTGTTTATGAGTGGATAAAATAGTTACCCTCTCATAGAACTCGTTTTCTTTGGTGCCAGCCTGTTAGAAAACCCAGTCAGGTAAGGAGGTACTCGTACCTGAATCGAGTATTTTAAACCTCAGGTGAGCAATTTCTCTATGAATTTTCGATGTTTCTCACCAAAAGCGGATGTTTGAGCCAAAAAAAAAAAGGTCCAAAAATGTCGGGACTGGGGCGTACCACTGCCCAGAAAATGTCGGGATGGGGCGGGTTAAAAGAGCATTTTGTAAGGAGTCCCCCCCATTCTTCCCACACATGAGAGTTGTACTCCACAAGGGGTAAGTGTGACCTCTGTACAAAGTCAACAGTTGTGTGGGGGTATAGAGGTCATGGAGTCAACTCAGCACAACCAATCCCTTGGAAGCATATTTTGCTTGCCCAAACATTTTCCAATAAGGGTGTCACTAAAGCAGAAGGAAAATGCGATTTCTTGTTTAATGGACTTGGCAGTCAGTTACTGTGGAAATCTTTACAATTTAAATTCTTGCTATGAACATCTTTAGGACACTTTTCGTTCTCTGAACATGTGAATGCAGATGACAACATTAAGTTTACAAAATTTGAATGGACGTGACTAACTGTGGCTGTTGAGGAAGAACGTGCTGTACAGTGTATGCAGGATGTTCCCGTGCATATTGTCACATGAATTCAAAGTGATTTATCATGTTTTTCTTCCATTTAAAAAACGCGGTTCATTGGAAGAAATGTGTAATTTCCTGCTTATTGGACTTTGTTATCTAGTATATGAAAGTCACTGTACATTTTTTTTTCCTGTCTCCTCCATTATACTTTCTCACATTTCTATTGGTGCGACAGAAATTATACATGTTAAGCGTATTGCAGTAAAAGGTTTAGTGTCATTTCCTGTTATTGTGAGTGTTGTTGAGTTGCTCTGGGAAACTAACCAATACATGGGTCTCTTCCTATGTACATTTTGACTGTTGCTTTCCTAGATATTTTAGGAAAGAAATGTATTACAGATTTTTTTTTTTTTTCATACTTAATAGAGGGTAGTCCTTATATGTCAAATTAATGAAAGAAACTGTAGCCTACGGTATAATGGTTGCTTTCTTTGTCTTCACTTAAAATTATCAGAGAAATGGGTATTTCCAAGAAGGAGAACTGAGACCTACTTTTTTATGCGAGGAAGAAGGAATCAAAGGCTAGGAGTCCGCAAAACAGTTCCTTCCAAGAAAAAAACAAAACAATACATACGAGAGCCAAATTCATAATCCGTTCAATTCGAGATCCCTGGACACACTGCATTTGAATGACTGGAGATCATAGGAAGTAGGAAATACAGACAGAGGGAGACAGTTCCAGGGTTGACCTGTTGCATGAATGTAGGACTGGGAGTAATGGTTAACTCTTGCATTTAAGAGTTGGACAGAAAAGGGATGAGAGTTTGTTGCTAGACGAGTGCTACTTACCCATTGTAGAGGTAGAGAGATGCTAGCAGAGAGTTCAGAGGAGCAGTGACCATTGAAGCAGCGATAGAAAAGACATAAAGAGGCAACAGTGCAGCGAAGAGGCAGAGGTTGAAGGGAGCCAGTAAGAGGAGGAGAGTTAATGAGACGAAAAACCTTTGACTCCACCCTGTTGAGAAGAGCTGTATGTGGGGAGCTTCCTTACACAGTCATGAGAGTTGTACTCTATACAGGGGCTAATAAAACCCGTGTATAAAGTCAACAACTGTGCAGGGATAAGGTATGGAGTCGACTTAGCACACCTAATCTCTTGGAAGCAGATTTTACAAGAGATGCAATATGATCATTCCAAGATAAGTCTCGAGTGAATGAAACCCCAAGCATGTTCAAGGATGATGCAGGCTTGAGCTGGATATTATTAAACATTAGTGGGTTCTCCTATGGAAGATTATGTCGGGTTGATATGTGTAAAAACTGAGTCTTTGATGCATAATAAACAACAAGATTATTTTTACCCCAGTCAGAGATACAAACCAAGTCAGACATTAGGTGTGCCATAGCCTCATCCCTTGTTTGTTGAAATAACTGATGAGATGGACGTTGTGGGAACCGAATGGAAAGGTGAAGGGTGAAATCATCAGCGTACGAATGGATAGAGTTAGATGTACAACTAAGAAGATCATTGATGAATAACAGGAAGAGAGTTGGTGATAGGACAGAGCCCTGAGGAACACCACTGTTGACAGCTGTAGAAGAACGATGGCCTTCTACAACACTGGCTATAGAACGACCAGAAAGGAAGCTATATATGAAGGTACAGATAGAAAGAAACTGTAAGAGGGCAGTTTGGAAATTAAAGATTTATGCCAGACTCGATCGAAAGCCTTTGAGATGTCAAGCGCAATGGCAAAGCTTTTGCCAAAGTTCTGAAAAAAGGATGACCAGGAATCTGAAAGGTAGGTGACAAGATCGCCAGTGGGGCATCCCTGACGGAACCCATACTGACGATCAGAAAGAAGGTTGTGATAGGAAAGATCCTTTAAAATTATTCTGTTAAGAATAGACTCAAAAACTTTTCAGACACAGGATGTTAAAGCTATTGGACGATAATTTCAGGGTTGGGAATGGTCATCTTTCTTTGGGACTGGCTGAATGAGAGCAAACTTCCAGCACGAAGGAAAGATACAGGTTGAAAGACCAAGGTGAAAGAGTTTACCTAGGCAGGGTGTAAGTACAGAAGCACAGTTCTTGAGGACAACAGGAGGGACTCCATCAGGCCCATATGCCTTGTTAGTATTGAGGCTAGTGATGGCAGAAAATACAAAAACTGAAGAAATTTTTATGTCAGCCATGAGGAAGTCAGAGTGGGAAAGTGATGGAGGAATAGCACTGAAATCATCTTAGGTGGAATTGGAGGAGAAAGTCTGAGTGAAGAGATCAGCTTTATCAGTAGAAATAATAACTACAGAACCATCAGAGTAGAAAAGAGGAGGGAAGGATGATGAGGCAAAGTTGTTAGAAAGGTTTTTGGCAGGGTGCCATAAGGAGTGGGAAGAATTCGAGTTGGAGAATTGAGAACATTTAGTACAGATGAAAATATTTTTAGCAGAACGAAGAACAGACTTTGCATGATTCTGGGCAGAAACATAAAAAATATGTGATTTAGGGGTGGGTTGGCTCTGGTACCTTTTATAGGCCCTCTCCTTGTTGCAGACAGCATTAGAACAAACGTGATCAAACCAAGACTTTCTTGCAATTATCAAAAGATATGAGAAAGGAATGTATGCTTCCTTGCCCGAGAGAATAACCTCCGTAATGTGCAAGGCACACTCAGATGGCTTCTGGTCATGAAAGCAATAATCATTCCAGGGAAATTCAAAGAAGTACTGCCTGAGGGCCTCCCAGTACCCAGCTCCAAAGTGCCACAGTGAACATTCCTTTGGAGGGTCCACTGGCCGTACCGCAGCAATAGGACAGGTTAAGGTAATAAGGTTGTGATCAGAGGAGCCCAACGGAGAGAAAAGATTAACAGTGTCAGTTGAAGGATTAGTTGTAAGAAAGTGGTCAGGTATGTTGGAGCTCTTTCCAAGACAATCAGGGATACGGGTAGGGTGCTGAACAAGCTGTTCTAGGTCATTAAGGATGGAAAAAGATGTAGGCTTGTTCGTCTGGTGGATCAGTGAAAGGAGAGGAGATCCAATGGTGGTGGTGAACATTGAAATCTCCTAGAATGGAGATTTCTGAGAAAGGAAAAACGGATATTATGTGTGCCTTCACAGAAGTAAAATAGTCGAAGAATTTTTGATAGTAGAAATAGGGGAAAAGTAAACAGCACAGATATAGTTAATCAGAGAATGACAGGAGAGCCAAAGCCAGAGAGTAAAGAATTCAGATGAATCATGTTCAGGAACACAAGAGCAAGATAAGTCGTTGCGTACATATACACAACAGCCACCTTTGGCTTTGAAATGAGTATAAAGACAGTAGGAGGATACAGAAAAAGGTTTGCTGTCAGTTGTCTCAGACAGCTGAGTCTCGGTTAAGAGTAGGTTTAGAGAAGAAGAGGTGGTTTCCCTGAGACCGTTACCTTCAGACATTTTGTCCACCATGTGACATACATTGGATGTTATTCTTGCTTGCTCTGCAGACATTTTCCCTGGTGAGGAGACTACAGCAGATTGGTCAAGTCCTGCCAAACAGATTTTGCGTTAATAAACCATGCAATGAACTGGTTGCAGACATTACACAATCCCTCTCTCTCTCTCTCTCTCTCTCTCTCTCTCAGTGCTTCCGAAGCTATTCGGATTTTTTTTTAAGAGAACAGAATGCAGGCGAGAAAGTGTATGATTTACTGTTTATTAAATACTGGTTCTGAACACTGTCCAGATTAAGTAGAGGCTGTTCCCTGCAAATTTTGCTTTGCCATTTCCGTGTATCTGAGGTTGTACTTTTTGTACCTTCTTCTATGGAAATATATTGTATCTCTGCTTGGTTCTATTGTAGGTCCAATCTGAAGCCACACATTTCACTTGAGTCCTCTCTCTCTCTCTCTCTCTCACTCTCTCCACGGATGAATACTGGCTGAGTAGGTTTGTGATTCATCATGTTGTGTGTAGCAAAGGAGGTTCAGCCTGTGTTATGCATTTGTCTGCCGATCCCGTTTTTGTTGCCGTAATGGCATGTGAACTCCAGAAGCTTTGAAAGGCGGGGGAGGGGGGACCTATTGCTGCTTTGTGGTGAAGACCAATATACGATTTGTCTGGCCAGGACTATTCTCGTGTTAGTGTGGTTTATTGCATTTCACTGTACTTTATTTGGTCTGTTCAAGAATATTTACAAATAATAGTATAATTCAGTATGTGCTCTGAAATTTAACCAGATTAACGAGAAATACAGAATAACCTAAAAATTTAAATGAATATACTTCAGAGTACAATAACCAATTTATTTTGGCTGTTCTTTGGTTCCAGCAATTATATAGCTTATGTAGAAATCTGCAATGTTTTAGTATTTGTACTTTTTAGAGAGCAGTGATTTTTACTGCAATAAGCAACGTTGGGTCTGGTTAGTACTTGGATGGGTGACCGCCTGGGAACACCAGATGCTGTTGGCATCCCTACGTGTCAAGTGGGGTTGGTGGAGGATTAGTGCCCCTCCCCGTAAAACAATTAACTCTAAGCCCTTGGCCACCCCGTCTGGGATACATGGTGTCTGGCAATGAATGAATGAATGGTGAGAAATAAACAAACACTTACTGTAATAAATATGTATTTACCAAGAGCAAACATCGTCCAAAGTGTATCTTGCTGTGTTGATATATTGCAGTATAAGAAGTGATGGTATTTAAACATATGAGCATTTGTTTTTCACGTACTGGAAGTCTGGTATAAGTTTTTCCCTGTACAAAGGAAAAGTATTCTATCACCCTCTGGGGAAGGGGGGATAGAATACTTCCCCAGTATTCCCTGCTTGTTGTAAGAGGCGACTAAACGGGACACTTTTATCTAAATTCTTTTTGCTCTCTTTCTTTCCCTTGTACTTTGTCTGTCCAAACCCTCTGCATTTTACGTTCATTTAGTTAATTTTCTCTCTCCACTGTTTGGTTCCTGCGAGCCACTGGCATTGGCTCCATGGTAAAATATTTTTCTGCCTAAGAAATCTTGATGAACTCTGGTTACGAAGCAATGGCCCTCAGTTCCGTGCAGCCCTTAAGTGGGCAGGGGGTGCTAAGAATCCCATGGTGTAGATAATAAGTTTATACATCCAAAAAGAACCTTAAGAATAGGAAACTGGAATGTTCGAACTCTCAATCAGGCTGGTAAAATGGAAGAACTTATTTCAGTGTTCAAGGAATACAAGATGGATATTTGTGCTCTTACAGAAACGAGGTTGCATGGTGCTGATAAAATGAATTTGGAAGATGCTATTACTATGTTCGTTTCCGGTAGGAGTGATGGAAATCATTTCCAAGGAGTAGGCTTACTGCTGAGTAGAGATGCTTGTAAGGCAGAATGTGTTGTCTGAACCAATTAGTAATCGCTTGCTTTATGCTCGTTTAAAATCTGACCATGATAATATCAGTATGGTTGTAGGGTACGCTTCGACAAATGAGGCTGCTGATGAAATGAAGGATGACTTTTATGATAAGCTACAGGATGTAGTGAATAGAGTGGCAAGACATGCTGTGTTAGTTTGCATTGGTGATTTTAATGCGATTGTTGGCAGTAGTAGGGATGGCTTTGAAGGTTGTATGAGTTAGGAGGTTGTTGGTACAAGAAACGAAAATGGGGTGCGATTTGGAAGCTTTTGTTTGGCAAATGACCTTATAATTGGTGGAACTATCTTTGAGCATAGAAAAATACATAAGATTACTTGGATTTCACCATGTGGTAATTATTGTAACCAGATTGACCACATTGCAATTGAGGCATCTAGAATCACAATATTGTAAGCGCCGCCACTGGTGAAATGGAGTTAGTGTTACCAGGCAACTCCTCAAACCCTGCTCTGTCTTGTCATGATGGATTTACGATTATGTGATCCCAGCAATAGGGTCGTTTTTTCTTATACAAAGTGTTGCTGTCAGACTCTCCCTGGATGGAGCACTAGAATCACAAAAACGTAACACTAGCTCCGTTTCACCTGCGGCGGCGCTTATGATGTTGTGATTTTACATGCCTCAATTAGCAGAAGGCATAGGAGTTATTTGCGAGATGTTTGCTTAAGGAGGGGGGCAGATATAGGTGGTGATCATCAACTTGTGTCAAAGATTAAAATAAAACTTAAGAGATACGTTAATGGTAATTGTACAGGAGGTAATAATTATGATTTTGATTAGCTGAGGAATGATGAGAACACGAAGGAAAAGTTTCGGTGGGAATGTAGGAACAGGATTTTAGTCCTGCAGACTTTAATGGAATCAGAATACAATGATATTAACCAAATGTGGAGAGAGGTAAAAGAGGTTTTGCATGAGAGTACTAAGGTTACTATTAAGAAAAAGGGAAAAGCGAGAAGGAAAAGTGGATGTCAGATGAAACATGGAATGCAATTCAGAAAAGGAAAGAGGCTAAGTTAAGAAGTGAAGAACAACATGTTGATGGTCAGGTAGTTGAAGTACTTAGAGCAAAGTACTGGAGTTTACATTCTGAAGTAAAAAGATTCGTTAGACGCGATAAGAGGAGGCAATATGATGAAAAGGCAGCCGAGACAGAAATTAAATTAAGTAAAAATGACGGCCAGAGCACAAGAGCAGCGTATAAGGCCAATAAGAAGTTAACTGGGACTGAAAAGAGAAGGAAGGAAATACCTGTACGAGACAGAAATGGTAATTTGATGACTAAAGATTTGTATATAAAAGGAAGGTGGAAAGAGCACTTTGAATCTGTTCTAAATAGACCAATCCCAGCTGAAGAGGACATTTTGCCAGCCGAGAGAGATCTGCAGATAGAAACAGGGGATATAACTCTGGAAGAGGTAGCAAAATCTATAAAGGAGTTAAAGAACTTAAAGGCCCCAGGTGAGGATGGAATATTTCCTGAAATGCTTAAGGTGGAGAATGACGAGTTGATGAATGCACTTTTGAAACTTTTTAATGTGGCTTGGGATAATGGAGGAATTCCAGAAGAGTGGAAAAATGGAGTGATTACAAATATACCAAAAAAGGGAGATTTAATTGTGTGTGGCAATTGGAGGGGTATAACTTTGACACCTGTAGTTGCAAAAGTCTTTTCCAAAATCTTGTTAAACAGAATAGAGCCAGTAATTGACACATTTTTAAGAGAAGAACAAGCGGGATTTAGAAAGGGTCGAGGTTGTAGTGATCAGATTTTTATTGTAAGGCATCTAATGCAACAAGCTAATAAGATGAAAATGCCACTTAGTATGTGTTTTGTGGATTTTGAAAAGACGTTTGATAGTGTTTCACGTGGAGCTATGTTGAAAATTATGAGATTCTATGGGATACCAGAAAAGTTTGTAAATATTATTAGAAGCCTGCATGAAGGTACTTTTTGTGAGGTAATGGTGGGTGGTTCTTTGAGTGATCCATTTCAAGTTAGGTCAGGAGTGATTCAAGGAGGACTTTTTCCGCCATTGCTGTTTGTTTTGGTTATGAATTATGTTATGAGAAAGGTTGTAAGGAGAACAGGTGCAGGAATTAACTGGAAAGAAAATAAGAAGCTGATGGATTTGGACTATGCTGATGATATTGTACTGATTTGCGGAAGTATTTACGAGATGCTGAGGGTGCTTGATTGTCTGGTGGAGGAAAGAGAAAAAGTGAGATTGGTAATAAATTGTGGAAAGACTGAAATTATTAATATGAACGTGGAGAACCAAATCGATTGTGTAATTGGGAATAATGTGGTGAAGAATGTAGAAGACTTTAAATATCTGGGAACGATTGTATCATCTAATGGATCATTTAACAATGAAATTGAGGAGAGGATTAGACAGGCTTGTAGAGCTGTTGGAATGTTTAAATCTGTTTGGAGAAATAATATGCTTTTGGTACATACTAAAGTGAAAATTTACAAGTCCATGGTTAGACCAATTTTAATTTATGGGCACGAGTCATGGTACAGTACAATTGCAACAGATCAGAAAGTATTAGGATTTGAGAATAAAATACTGAGAAGGATTCTTGGGGTAAAGTGGCAAGACAGAGTTACAAATGAAAGAGTAAGGGATATTACGAAAGTGGAACCAGTTAATGAATATGTGAGACTGTCTCGCTGGAAGTGGCTGGGGCCCATATACAGAAAAGAAGGCAGTTTAATACAGGATGTGCCAGAGTGGACTGCTAGAGGAAGAAGAGGTAGAGGTAGGCCGAAGGAAACCTGGTTGAGGACAATGAAAAGAGAAACAGGAGAAGAGTGTTGGTGGGACCTGAAGGAGATGGCAAGAGACAAATATTGGTGGAGAGAGTTCATCGAGGCCCTATGCATCCCGTGGGGTGCCACAGGAAATGACTGATTGGTAATCATAGGGTCATTTGTCTTCTTGGTGTAATAGGAAAAGAATATGGTAGGATACTTATTAACAGAGTTAGGGAAATAACAGAGGAATTAGTTGGAGAAGAACAGGAAGGTTTTAGTAGGGGAAGAGGGTGTGTAGATTAGATATTCATTCTTAGATCTTTAGTGGAAAGGTTTGTGGAGGAGGGAAGGAAGTTGTATGCGACCTTCATGGATTTGGAGAAAGCATATGACGGGGTGAACAGACAAGGGTTGTGGAAAGTATTAAGAATATATGGAGTAGATGGGAAGTTGTTGATGGCCGTGAAGAGTACAGTATGCAGGAGGGTGCTAAGGCTGCAGTGCATGTGAATAGTGAACTGAGTGACTTTTCCTATTTGAGGGTTGGATTGAAACAAGGATGTGTCATGTCTCCATGGTTGTTCAGTCTGTATATGGATGGGGTTATAAAAGAGATACAAGGTAGGGCAGTGGATATTAAAGCGGCCCTAGTGGGAGAGGGCAGTGTTTGGAAACTACCTGTACTGTTGTTTGCAGATGATACTGTGTTGTTAAGTGAAGACGAAGGGGAGCTGCAAGGCTTGGTGAATGAGTTTGGGAGAGTGTGTAAGAAACGGAATCTAAAGGTGAATGTAGGGAAGAGTAAAGTTATGGCCTTCGAAAGAAATAAAGTCAGTGAATGAACAGTGAGGCTAGATGAGGAGGAAATGGAAAATGTGAGTGCGTTTAAGTACTTGGGTAGTGTGATGAGTAAGGATGGAAGTTTAGAGGGTGAAGTGCTTCAAAGGGTGCAACAGAGAAGAAAGGTTGCTGGTTCCTTGAAAGCAGTGATAAGGAACAGGGAAATGAGCATGGAAGTGAAAAAGCTCCTACATGACAGTATTGTGATACCACCTCTAACGTATGGAAGTGAAGCTTAGACCTTGTTAGATAGACAAAAGTCAAGTGTGAGAGCAGTGGAAATGAATTATCTGAGAGGAGCATGTGGAGTCCCATGGAGAGACAGACTGACTAATGAGGATGTGAAGGAGCATTGTGGTGTGGATGTGGATGTGGTAGGAAGCTTTAGGAGAAACACACTGAGGTGGTTTGGACATGTGGAGTGGATGGAGAGCGAGAGACTGACGAGGAGAGTGTATGTGAGCCAGGTGGAGAGGGGGAGAGGGAAGGGGAACCCAGGGATGAGATGGATGAATGGAGTGGAGAGGTATATGAGAGAGAGAGGGGGGGGGGTGAGCTGGGAGCAGGGCAATGAAATGGTGGGGGACAGGGCGACATGGAGGCGATTTATTTGTGGCCACCCCTTACGGGATTAAGGCGCCTGCCAATAGATAGATAGATTTAATATTGTGATGTAATCGGACACTGACAATGTGAAATTATAACCCATACATTGTTGTTAGCTTTCATCTACCTTATATTAGCTTAGTAGTCTATGATTCAATCTATATGCATCGATGGAACTCTACTCAAGTTGACAGTGTAACCACAGTATTATACCATTCTTTCTGCAGTAAGAATGTTACAGTTTGAAGGCTATATATAACACACCAGGTCCAAAGCTCTAAGCAAAATATAATCATCTATAGCCAAAAATATAATAATATAGCCTCAGTTTACTGGAGGGGTCATAGTGCTATATCTAATCCATCCATCTGAAATCTCTCATTACAGCAGAATAAAATTGCCTAAAGTCAGTTAGGATTTTTAGAAGATAAACCATGCAGTGAAATGTAATTAGTATGCTTTAATGGAGTAACCAGTGCAAGCACCGGGTAACGTTAAAATTACCCGCTAGCAACTCGAATTAATTTTATTCCAGCTGCTTGCAGACAACTTTATGAAAGCGCCCTAGTAATGAGAAGGTTAGAGAAGGTTATTAATAACACTACCAGATAGAAAAGTCTGTTAAGTAAAACATATTCATTTGGCGATAGCAATTACATACTGAAGGTTTAAGTTCACCTCTGTTGTCATTTTGACCAAGAACATCTTTAGCGTAATCACACTTATACTAGATTATTTTATTCAGTTTATGATGGCGCCCAAGTACTGACACGACTAGCGAGAGCTTTAAACCTACCAGTTCGAAACATCTGTCCTAACCGGAATGAAATTGTCATGAATTAGCAAGGAAAACATAAAAAATGACGTCCTATGACTTAATGACTTAAAAATTCACCAACTGCGCTCAGTGATCCACATCCACAACACAAGCCTGGAAACAATATGAATGATACCAGATACCTTATACGTTATAGAAGTTAATAGTTGTGTACATTTGCCATACTAATTGCAGTGTGCTATGTTGCAATACTTATTTTTTACTCCTAAAGCTTGGAGGTCTTATAAGCCTAGCTTCTCGTATGCATCCCCCTCCCTCCCCCCCCTCGAGAAGTTGGCTGTTTCAGTTAGTCAAAGCAGATAATATTTAATTTATCATTGCTGCCAGAAATAGAGTTCCTCTATGCAGCCATCTTTTTGTGGTTTGCAAAGCTTAAGCTGGTGAATATAGTGTACGAGTATTGTCGGATGATAAGTATTGTACTTAGCACACTAGAAATGTACACTATATAAATATGAAAGAAATATAAATCCCTGAGTTCAGCAATAACACTTATCAATCCAGGACGGACCATACGTTGACGACTAAGGAGCGAACAAAGGACATTCTGAGGGTGGGAACATGGAATGTGAGAGGAGTGAATGATGAAGTGAAAGAGAGAGAGATTGTTCAGGTGCTTGAGGATGCAAGAGTGGATATATGTGGATTGACTGAAACTAAATGGGAAGGTGAAAGGGTAAGCGAATGGGAATATGGTTTAGGTATATGTGCGGGAGTTAATGAGAATGAGATGGCAAGAGAGGGAATATGTCTGATGATAAGAAAGAAGTGGAAGGAGAATATAAGAGAGTATGGAACAGTAGGTGCAGGGATTGTATGGATGAGGATGAAAGTAGGTATACAAGCGTGGGCGATTGTATGTGTGTATGCTCTGACAGAGGACCGAGTGGCAACAGCGAAAGATGAGTTTTGGGCGACAGTAGAAGCATGTATGGACAAATTTGAGAGGAGCGAGAGAGTGCTTTTGATTGGAGACATGAATGGCAAAGTTGGGAATGTACGAGTGGATGGAGTGGTTGGTCAGTGGGGTGTGCCAGCTGACGTAGATGGGAATGGTAGTGCTTTGGTGGACATCTGTGCTGGTATGGGGTTGGCAATAGCCAACACCTACTTTCGACATATGATGATCCACCGGTATACATGGAGAGTAATGAGGAGGATGGATGGTGAACTTGTTGAACGAAATGCAATGATAGACCACGTGTGTATGGATGAGCGAATGAGAAGACAAGTGTTGGCTGCAAGAGTGTGGAGAGGGTGGGAGAATGGAGTCTCGGACAATCACTTCGTGATGGCCAAGGTAAAGCTGCAAAGAAAATGGTTGAGGAGAAGAAGGGGAAGACAGGAGGAAACAGCTCCTATAAGAAGAGTGGAGAATTTGCAAGATAGTGAGAAAATGGCAGAGTATAAGAGCATAGTGGAAGAATGATTGGGAAGGTATGAGCTAGAGCAGATGGAAGGGGTGGAAGACGTATGTAAGATAATTACAGAAGAGATAGGCGCAGCGTGTGAGGTGGTTTGTGGAGTGAGGAGGAGATGCAAGGGTGTGCAAGGGACAGCATGGTGGAATGATGAGGTGAAACGAGCTGTGGAACAAAAGAAGATGGCATATAGTGAATGGTTAGCAAGAAGAGGTAGGAGAGAAGATGAGAGAGAGAAGAGAGAGGTATATGTGAGTAGGAGAAGGGAGGTGAAGAGACTGGTGAAGGAGGGTAAGAAGAAAGTGGATGAAGAGTTTGGGAGGAAACTGAGTGTGAAATGGTGGGAGAGTAAGTTGTTTTGGAAGGAGGTAAAGAAAGTAAGGCAGTGTGAAAGGGGAAATAGTAGGGGAGTAAAAGATAGGAATAATACTGTAGATTGTTGGTGGAGAAGAGAGAGAAATTGAGGAGATGGAAGGAGCACTTTGAGGATTTGTTGAATGTAGGGAGTGACAGCAGTGAGAGTATAAGTGGTTGGGGAATGGCTGGGAGAAGAAGAGATGAGAGGAGGGAGGAAGAGATCAGTAGGACGGAAGTAGTGGAAGCAATGAAGAAGATCAAGTTGGGAAAGGCCCCAGGAATTGATGGAGTGTGTGGTGAAATGCTGAGGTATGGGGATGAGTTTGTTGTGGACTGGATATGGAAATTGTGTAGATTGGCTTGGGAAGAGGGAAGGGTTCCAGAGGACTGGAAATCAGGTATAATTGTTCCTTTATATAAAGGAAAAGGGGAGAGAGAATGTGGTAACAATAGGGGTATTTGCCTTCTTAGTGTGACTGGTAAAATATATGGTAGAATACTCATTGATAGGGTTAGGCATATGACAGAGGAGCTAGTTGGAGAAGAACAAGAGGGATTTAGGAAGGGAAAAGGGTGTGTAGATCAGATATTTGTTCTATGTTTAGTGGAGAAGTATCTAGAGAAGGGAAAGAAAGTGTATGCTGCCTTAATGGACTTGGAGAAAGCTTATGACAGAATAAATAGGCAAGGTATGTGGAAGGTACTAAGAACATATGGAGTAGATGGGAAATTGTTGAATGCTGTGAAGAGTATGTACGAAGGAGCTAGGGCTACGGTACGAGTGGATGGTGAGCTGAGTGAGTTCTTTGATCTCAGTGTGGGACTGAAACAGGGTTGTGTGATGTCTCCATGGCTGTTTAATATATACATGGATGGGGTTGTAAAGGAGGTGCAAGGTAGGGCAGTGGATGTGGGGGTGGCTCTAATGAATGAGGGTGAGATTTGGAAGATTCCGGTGTTGCTATTTGCTGATCATACAGTATTGTTGAGTGAAGATGAATGGGAGTTGCAAGGTTTAGTGAATTAATTTGGGACAATGCGTTGGAGGAGGAAGCTGAAAGTTAATGTAAATAAGAGTAAAGTTATGGTGTGAGAGGAATGAAGTCACAGAATGTAAAGTGAAGTTGGATGGTAAGGATATGGAGAGTGTAATTGCACTCAAGTAGTTGGGTAGTGTGATGAGTAAGGATGGAACCTTGGGGGATGAAGTGCGTGAAAAGATACAGCAGGGAAGGAAGGTTGTTGGTTCACTGAAAGCAGTGATGAGAAATAGGGAGGTGAGTATGGAAGTTAAGAAGTCACTGCATGATAGTATTGTGATCCCTACCCAGACGTATGGAAGCGAGGCATGGACCTTGCAAGAGGGGAACAAGTCAAGGGTGAGAGCACTGGAAATGAGCTACTTGACAGGAGCATGTGGAGTGACATGGAGGGACAGGTTGACGAATGAAGAAGTGAAGGAACGTTGTGGGGTGGATGTGGATGTGGTTGAGAAGATTAGGAGAAATACACTGATGTGGTCTGTACACGTGGAGAGAATGGAGAATGAAAGACTGACTAACAGGGTGTATGTAGGTGAGGTGGAGGGAGAGAGAGGGAGGGGTAGACCGAGGATGAGGTGGAGGGATGGAGTTGAGAGGTATATGAGGGAGGGGGGGTGAGTTGGGGGGAGGGTAGTCAAATGGTGGGCGACAGAGCGACTTGGAGGCGTTTTCTTTGTGACCACCCTCTGCGGGATTAGGGCGTCGGGCTATAGATAGATAGATAGATAGAATCTAGCAGATACTGCAGTAATAATTAAAATGGTTGACAACTTTAAAAATTCATATGGTTCTAGTGTAATTTGGGACGAATTCTAGCAACATGAACCTGAATTTCGAATTATGATATCCAGTCTTCGCTAGCACGTCCAGTTTTCAAGAACCAGAATAATATCATAAGAAAATCTGCTAGTACATGGGAAAATCCAACCTGACTCTTATCATAGAAATTGATATACCTTATAAAGGTGTGCTTCAGCTTGTTACGGCACTTATATCAGTTTCACTTAAGTTTCTGAATTACAAGATGTTTAGCAACTCATAGTAAATCAGCCACAGCCAAATGTCAGGTAGAATTTTCCCACAATCAAGTAGATTTTTTTTTTTTGACACTAGTGCATGCTTAGGTAATTTTATATTTGCCACTAATCAACCCATTTCAGATTGTCTTTACTGCTTCAAAGCGCCTTGATCTGTGTTGGCATGCATTGGAAGGCCATAACTGTATGAATATATCAGACACTTTCTGATATAACTGCAGGCTCTTTACACATGAATGCTTGAAGAAACCAATTGCAGAAAAAGTCCTCTCATTCGGCATCTTCGGGACTAAGCAGGTGCCGAAAGAGAAGAATTTGCCGGATGACCAGGAAAACCTGCCAAAAAGTTTTCAGCAATCATGGTCCTGTCACCCCAGTGCAATCCCAGTGTCTCTAAGGTATTATTGGTTAACTCTAAGCACTAAATTGGCCTTCTGTTTCTTAACCCTTTCACATCTGGTGGCACATCAACGTGCCACCAAGGAAATGCCTGTAGCCATTGGGTGGCACAGTACGTTTTCTGGACTATTTATGTTTGGACGCCAGTACTGGGGGCCCAATAGTGCTTAAGTATCAGGAAGTAGCATGACTGAAGAGTTGATATCATGGAAGGACTATCTTATTGTCAATTATTTTCGTCACGTATGAGAGGTATTTCGAGACATGTGGTATGAGATGTTTTGCTATCGTGGTAGCTTACATGGATCTGATGGAAGCAATGTTTTATGTCTCATATTATGCTCGCAGACGAAAGTGAGAATGAAAATGAAAGTGCTACTACAACAGAAAAAAAAGAACAGCGTTGAGTTTATCATATTGCCCAATGGCATAGGTCTGGCAGTGGAGGAGCTCCAGCACCACTGGTTTTGACAGCTCACCACATAGGTAATTATTTTTTTTTACATTATGTTAGACATAATTTAACTTCGGAAACTATGGTCTGTTTCTTGGTGTGGAATATTTTATCACAACAATAATCTTTTATGCTGTATCACAAAACCTCTGTGTGCGTGACATCCAGCCAAAGAAAATACACCCGAAGTGAAAGGGTTAAGGTTGTATATAGTGGAACAGCTCACCGAAATCTTCCATTATCTTCATCCTAGGAACACCCACCTCCATTTTTTTTTTTCAATTATTCAATATTCTTGGTGATAGCACCTTATGGGGGCGTTTTTTTTTTTTTTTTTTTTCACAACACCAGTGGGCTCTCCACTAGTAGAGGTCATAGCACAACACGAGAGCAAGAGGATGACCATAAAATAGCACGACAAAGTTTCCAAACTTAAGAAAGGTCCCACTCACAAATCCAGATACTCAAGAGTCATGATGGCCGATGGCGCAAGCAGTGTTGGCATGCAGAAATCTTCAAAACATTAAGCTCAACTTTTAAATGTGCTATATGTGAATTGTTCAAATTTTTGTGCTAAATTTGCCTTCAAAATGTTCTAGATACAAAAGAATGTCTAATGTTTATTGACACTGAATTTTTATGAAAATCCATCTATCTATTGCCAGACTCCTTAATCCCGTAAGGGTGGCCACAAACAAATCGCCTGCATGGCGCTCTGTCCCCCACCATTTCACTGCCCTGCATCCAGCTCACCTCACCCCCACTCATATACCTCTCCACTCCATCCCTCCATCTCATCATTGCCTCCCCCTCCCTCTCCCCCTCTCCACCTCACTCACATACACTCTCCTCGTCAGTCACTCACTCTCCATCCTCTCCACATGGCAAAACCACCTTAATGTGTTTCTCCAAATCCATCCTATCACATCCACATCCACACTACAACATTCCTTCACTTTTATGAAAGAGCTAAAATATCAAGGAAAGCCTAGATCTAGCACCAACAGGGCCAAATTGGCAACTATACGTGTATGGCGTGGGTACCAGTATGGGTACCAGCGGTGAGCCAGCGACCCTGTCACACATGCCAACTGCAACAGCATATGTGCCGGAAGAGCAGAGAACTTTCGTAATGGGACTTTATGAATACCGCTGAAAGACTGGAAATACTGTATAACCAGATGTCGAAAGAGAGGACTTTTACTGCACAAAGGATGTTGAAGCTGCTGACTAACATTACTTCAAAATGTCCTGTTGGTGATCAAGACAATTAATGGGCACCCTATATAGAACAGTAGAAGCCCTGTGTAAACAACATGAATGAATAGATACATCGTAAACAGCCATCTCGTATGTCTTTTGCCATACCAGTGGTTTGGCTCAAACTATAGGATCACTGTACTGACTGCTACTTTTGCCTCTTTAACACCAAAGAATATTCTGTGAAAACCTGTTGCAAGATTAAGTATCCCAACATACCTTCTGCTATTAGGCCAGTAACCCATGGCCCTGAGCTTCCAGTTTCAAATCCTTCATTAAGTACCACAAGCGAATCAGAATCTAGTGAGGAGGATAGCTGTATGGTTGCCGACTTTCAAGAATATTTAGAGAGCAAGGAGCCTCGCCTCATCAGTCAGATAAAGCTGCATGTTTATAACAGACCTTAACCTACCCAAAGAGAAGAGTGAACTCCTTGGATTTTGACTCAAGCAATGGAACCTACTACAAGATAGAGTTTGTACCACCACCTTCCGTCATGGACATGAAGAACTGTCAATGTTCTTCAGGACTGACCACGTGCTTTGTTACTGTTATGATGTTGTATCGTTAATTCATCACCTTTTAAAGTCTCGTCCTTATCGCTAGATAGAAAGACGCCCCTTCTTACCTCGGGGTAGGAAGACCTGTGCCAGTTGGATACAATGAAGGAAATAATAAAAAAAATATACAAAGATTTTTTTATTCAAAACTAATGGTGCTGAAATAAAAAATATAACTCCCGTGGAGGCCAGCTGACTAGGAATAAAGAAAACTGAGCTAAAATAAATACATTTATAAGTTACTTGAAAATAATTGTGGAGGAAAAAAGTAGCACTGACTTATTCTGTTCCTGAGATGCACATACATGGAACTGAGGAAAAAAAACCTACCTAAACCTATAAATCTAATACCTAAATATCACACAGTCAGCCTGCCAACCCTGGGTTCCACAGAAAACTGGATGCCTGGCATAAAGGGAAACAGGTAATAAATATATACACCGCTACCCTCAAAGCACTCAGTCAATGTCAGGCTCCTGTTGTGGGTCCTTGTGTGGTGAAATGACGGCCGTCACACCACCACTAAGGTCACTGGTACACTCAATCAGTGTGACATCACCCACACTAACTAACATCACGGGTTTCTGTGTCACTCTGGGGTTCCAGTGTGATGTCAACAGTCCTGTTGAACTCCTTCAACTTCAGATACTCCGCCAGCTCTTCGTCTGACAGGTATCTTGTTCGTTTGGGGCCCATGACTACACACCTGTGAATAACAATTCCCAGTTACCCATTATTCCGGCTACCATTGACCCCTAAAACCACCCCATTATGGGGTCACTGTTACACTAAGTCAATTTCCCATCATCCACAGTAACAATCAAGGGTTTCTGTGTCACTCAGGGGTTCTGATGTGATGTTAACAGTTCTTTTGAAATACTCCAGCTTCAGAATATTCTGCCAGCTCTGTGTGGGACAGGTACCTTTTTTTTTTTTTTTTTATGTGAGGAAGAAGGAACCTACACAAATACACTAAAAACCAAAGAAAACCATATATACTACATTATACTGCATACGTGGGACATGTAACACGCATGTACATGGTCATAGTGTGCCTAAAACACTCATAATGTGCGTTCAAGTCTTCATCCTTGACCAGAATGGCCCTCCTCTCTCTGTTTTCTTTTTTTTTCCTTTTTTACAAAAATTATATGCTTCAGGAAGACTTGTTGCGATTGGATACACAGGTACTCACCAGAGAGTCGACATTGGCGGGAACTTGAGCCTGCAGGCAGAAACAGCATTGGCTAGCTCAGGAATGCTTGGTGTAAAGAAAATGTTGCCCATTACCCATTGTTCTGGACACCATTAACCGTGAAAATTAAGAGCACCCTGGCCGTGTATCCATATGGCACAGGCCTTCCTATCTAGGGTTATCAAACATGGGAATGGGGTTGTTCTTAGATTCTGGGAAGAATACACTGAAGGCAGTTCTTTTCCATAATGGAAATGATCTGTTCCAACTATGCATGCCCATGGAATGAATGAAAGTTATTAAACTATAAGTACTTTGTTGACTACTTTGGAGTACAAAACGCATAAAATGGAACATTTGTGGGAACCCGGAGGTGATCTGCTTGTGTCAAGGACTTCAGCACGGTTATGTAAAGCATATGTGTTTTCTTTGTTTATCGGACAGCAGGGCAGATGCTAAGCATTACACACAAAAGGATTGGCCAGTGCGGCCAATAGATATGGCTGGAGGGTTCAACTGTTTACAGAAACCTCTTGTTGACCCTGGGAAGGTATTCTTGTCTCCATTTCATTTGAAATTTGGTTTGGAGAAGAACTTTGTGAAGGCCATGGATCAAGATGGTACTGGTTTTCAAAGTTCCACGGCATTGTATCTGAGGCCAAAGTACAGGCAAGTGTATTCAATGGTCCTCAAATTCGTCTTATACTCAGTGAGCAGGATTTTTTAAAGAGCCTCTCTGAGCTGGAATGGGCTGATTGGGAAAGCTTTGTGATTCTTTCCATGAATTATCCAGGACATTTTCGAGCATCGAATTATGTGGAGCTTTTGGACAAGATGTTGAAGAGTTACCATATGCTCGGTGCTCGAATGTCACTCAAAATTTATTTCTTCCATTCTTGTTTGGGCTTCTTTCCATTTAATCATGGTGATGACAGTGATGAACATGGCGAAAGGTAGACCAGGAAATAGTCATACTGGAGAGCCGATATCATGGCTGATTCAGTCCAAACACATCGGCGACTATTGTTGGACTTTACATCTTGTAATTAATTGCTCTTACAAATGCAAAAGCAATCTGCAGAAGCACTTCTGATGTGCAGAAGTCTTGTAAGGATGTTTTGTATGCATCGGTTTGCGCTTTGTATGTGATACAAATATGAACTTTAATCATATTTTTGGTGACAACATATTGACTTATTGACACTTATTTAACGAATTTGCATGTGTCAAGGAATTTACCCACACCTATGGTGTACTGCGTCAAAGTTACGTGTTAGCCAGATTTTAGGGTCAGATTATATATCAGGGGTACCAAACTAGTTGTCACAACCAATATGTCTGTTGACCAATCCTATCAACTGCTTATCCTGATTTCATTTTTTATTTTGCCACAGTACAGTATGTTCACTGGGTCACATTGCTGTGTGCCCAGTAGCCAATTTAAGATTCATTTACTATTAATTCAGGTTCAGTGGGTTCTCCTGGGTTTTGTTTGCTGGTAAAGCTACAGTAAGTAAGGTCAGGTCAGAATTTGATTTAGTTACTTCTAGTGGCAGTTTGCATTAGTTATATCTAGTGGCGGTCTGTGTTAGGCCTAGGGGCAATTTGTGTTAGGTTTAGTGAAAGTCATTGGTAGGCTTAGTGGCAATTTGTGTTAGTTAGGTCTTGAGGCACTCTGTGTTAGTTATATCTTGTGGCAATCTGTATTAGCTAGTTCTAATGGCAGTCTCTGTTAGTCACGCCAATATTTAATTTAATTTGGTTAGCACCTGTGGTTGTCTAGATTGGTCACTTAGACTGATTTAGTTTGGTTAGGTTAGGTTAAGTGGTAGACTAGTCGAATGATGATTGATTTTTTTAGTTAGTGCTATTGTTAGTAAAGCATCTTACTTTAGAAAGCATAAAACTCATCCAAACAATTTTACCATGAGTTTTTCATAACGTCCGAGACATGGTGGTATTTACTGTACCGGTATTTCAAAATCATACTCGTTCAAGCATAAATTTTTCTTTCTTTTATGTCTTCTGCGCCCTGGAATTATTTGTGCCAGTTTTATCTCGTTGGCATTAAACTGTTCTCTGGTGTGGAAGGGAAGAACAGTTTTAAGGACCCTTTCAGGCGTTATGTCGAATAAAGAAAGAAAATCTGCTCAACTAAAATTCCTGCATATAGAAATTTTCTATCTGCCAGCAGTGATAAATTAAACTTTACTACAAAATAACGAAAGGTTTATGTTAAGAAAAAGATTGTAGCCAAACCTGGCATATTCCAGATTCCCTAGTTTGTAAGTAGACTTTTGTTGAGGCCAGCCTAAAGTTTACCTAGTATTACACCATTAGAGTAAGGGAAGACTGATATGTGAATACACACATAGTGTTTTCGCACTTATATATTGATTACTTTCATCCCAGAAGAAAAACACAAGAGACGATATTGTTAAAGCCTCTTGTCGGATGTTTATGTTGCACAAACATGGCGTTGTCATGGTATCGTCACCTCACAGATCGGGTCTCTATTGTACTATTCGTCTCTCTCCTCCCTCCCTCTCAGCTCCCCCTTTCCTTCGATCCATTTCTCTCTACTCACTTTCCTTTCTTCCCTCCCTCCTTCTTTCATTTTCACTTTTTTCTATTACCCGTTTCCCCCCTTAAATCTTTCCTCCTTTTCTACCCTCCTTGCCTATTTTCTATTCTCTTCCACTCCTTCTTTCTTACTTTTTTTTTTTTCACTTCCCTCGCATGTCATTTTCTTTCTAACCTCTCTTTTCCTCTTTTTTTCCCCTCTCCAGCTTCTACCGTTCTCCTTCTACCTTTCCTCCACCTTCACTCCCTTACCCTCTCGCCAACTTTTCTCCTTCAATGTTTTCCTTCCTTCTCACTGTTCCCTTCTTCTCCTTCCTATCCCTTCAACGCTCCCTCCTCTATTCTGTCTTCCCCATCTCATTTTGCTTCTTAACTCTCTCCTTCCCCCATCTCTTCCCTCCTTTTCCCTCATCTTCTTTCCCTTCCCCGCCATTCGCTTTCTTTCGTCTTCCTCACTCCTCCCTCTCCTGTCTTCACCCTCTCCCTCCGCTTTCCTTCCCTTTCCTTTCACCACCCATCATCACGTCCTTCACTGCCTGCTTCCCCAACCCTCCCTATCACACCAGTCCCCTCTAGTTCGAAAAGACCTTTCTCCTAGACTGAGTAAAAGTGTGTGGTAGTGGGTAGAATGAAATGCTGAGTAAAAGTGTGCGGTGGTGGGTAGAATGAAAGGCTGAGTAAATGTGTGTGATGTGGGAAGAATGAAACAAATATATAGTGTCCTCGGGCTGAAGGGGTTGGCCAATGGTAGTACAATCGTCGCTTCAGAATAGATGGTTACGTCAGTTTGTCCATTTCCCACAGGCATGACTTACTGGCGGTAAAGCCTTCACTCCGAGGCTATCAGTCTCCCACCAGCCAACTCACCACCTACACACAACCCACCAGGTAAGAGGAAAATGGAATAGCGGACTGACATGATGGGCCGGATTACGGATAACGGGAGTGGGAGATGACCAAATTACTTAGTACGGGTATCCTAAAATGATGTGTAGCAAGCTCACTAAAATTAAGTGAATGAAGCCTGTGCAAGTAAGTCCCCAATTTTTTGTAATCCTTTATGGAACGTCTGTAATTGTTAGATGTGATAATCCACTTTACAGGGTGTAGTTAGTAAAGTTAAGGGGAAATTGGACATGTTCTATCACCATCACATCCTTTAGATATCAACGAAATTATTGCGCTCTTATTTTTAATAACTCGACCAGTTAGTCCGTCCTACCTCAGCTTGTAATGGATTTTCTTCATTTTGCAACTTCTTGTGATTCAGTGACAGATTTACACAATACTTCGGCTCTGTATTCCTTCCTAGGCATTTTTTTTTTTTTCGTGAGTAGCACCATTATCTAATGATAATCTCTTGTTACAGCTCATCATTCAAGAAGGAAAGATGGTAGTTTCGAGGCAAGCGTAAAGCAAACAGACTGAAGGAAGAGCTGAGAGTGAGGTATTTGGAAAAAGGCGCATAAGGTGCGTGTAAGGCAAGGTGGTGGAGCGTCCTGAATACTGGGGTCACTACTGAATAGTACTACTAGTAGTAGTAGGATGAGGATGAGGATGAGGATGAGGATGAGGAGGAGGAGGAGGAGGAGGAGAGAGAGAGAGAGAGAGGTTAAGGTGGCACGTCGCTAGTAGGAGGGGTAGAAATGAATGTGTAAAAGGAAAAATGGGATGAGAAAAGACAGGAAGAAAAGGGAGAGTACTGGAATAGAAGGGAGAGGAAACTCGGGGAGTGTAGTTGAATGGAGGGCAGAGGTGAATGGGAAAAGTGCTGAGAAGAGTGGCAAGGAGAGAGGAGAAGAGTCAAGCGAAAATGGGGGAGGGGGGGTAATGAAGGTAGTAAAGGAAAGGAGAGAAGAATAGACATGAGTGAATTAAAGAGGTTGAACCGATATGAGTGGATTTAAGAAGGATGGAGAGGAAAGGTGTGGAAAAAGCAGATAAAATGAGGGATGAAGAAGGGAAAGGCACAGGGAGAAGATTGGAAAGGAGAAAAATAGTAGATAAGAAGTGGGGTAGAGTTGCACAGAAGATGAATAAAAAGGAAGAGACAAGGGAGATAAGAAAATGAGTGGTGACGAGTTTTACAGGAAATATGAAAGGCAACGAAACGATAGGTAAAACCTAAAGGAAAGAAAACGAAATGAAACACACAAAAAGTGAATGAAAAGAACATTAAATGAAGGGAACTAACAAGGGTGGAATATATATGAAATGAGGGACGAGAAGTGTATATACCTGCACAGGAAAAAGCTTCGGTATTTGCATTGTAGCATTCAGCACTATACCCGTATTCAAGGTACAGTACAGTATGAAATGAGCTTGAATGTCTGGTAATACTGTATGAAGATGAGTCGACAGGTGTGCATTTTGATGGTCTATGTTTAACATTCGGAAGTGTGCTCGGAACCCAAAATTGTCTATGAAATGTATATAATAATCATATGAAGTGCAGAATGCAGTAAACTGATGGTACGAAATGTCATTTGAAAATATACTATACTCCCAGTGCTAATTCCCTTCTGGTCTCTCCCCTTGCCCTCCATCTGTCCCCCTTCCCCCTTCCACTCTGTCTCCTCCCTACCTCCTTCCATCCACCATCTTGTTGTCCCTCCCTCTCCCTCACTTCCTCTCATTTTTACCTTTTTCCCTTATCGTCTCTCCCGCAACCTCTGTTGTTACATATTTTTTTTTTATAAGGCTCCAGCTTGTTTGTTGCACTGTACTCTTTTATTATTCGTGGCACGTTGGGTCTGGTTAGTACTTGGATGGGTGACCGCCTGGGAACACCTGATGCTGTTGGCATAACGTTCTCCCTACGTGTCAAGTGGGGTTGGTGAAGGATTGGTGCCCCTCACTGTAAAACAATTAACTCTAAGCCCTTGGCCACCCTGTTTGGGATACATGGCGTCTGGCAATGAATGAATGAATGAAACATTTATTTTTCATATTAATATGATATTTTGTCTCAATATCATTACAACTACAACCATGGTTTATCATTATTGTTTCCCTGACATCGCACATGCCACCAGTGGTAGCTTGATTACTGCATCCCCAAGAATTTCATGAAGCAGGGAGATCTTATGCAGTACAGTATGAAGTATTAGCAACAGCAAGGGTGTTTTTATGGCAGAGTAATTACAACTGGATTCAAACCTATGTTATCAGTCTTACTATTTTAGTACTATGACCGATCGGCCACACGTCCATGTGAGGCATATAGTGCAAAATCTTGCATGAGTAGTTGAATCAAACATCTCTCTCCTATCATTCATTACCAGCTGTTTACTTACACCAGATTTGATACATCAGTATAAAGCAATATTAGTGCTGCGTTTGTGTCTTGAGTCACTGAAGTCGATGAGCCTTACCGGTGTCGATCACTGGGTGTTTCGCATGTCAACGTGCTTTTTAATGCCCTAAATCGAGGTGTCGGCACAAATATATCCTCCAGTACCATATTTTTCTTTTTGAATTATTTGCTTCCGGAATTTATGATCGCCCTGCAATTGGAAATATATATTGCAAAAATCTGGGTGTTACGTGAGTCGGCAATATAAAAGAAGCATCATGTAAACAGGAAAGGTTGCGAAAGAGAGGGAAATGAGAGATCAGTTAGAAGAGTGGATAAATGAAGGGAAAGGGAGAGGTAGGGATAGAGAAAGAGAGATGTGTAACTAGTTTGGGGAAGGACGGCGGTAGGGAGGGGAGGAGAGGAGAGAGTGGCGGGGGGGGGGGGAGGATGGAGGCAAGGGTAGTGAAGAGACCAGAAGGGAAAAAACACTGACAATGTAGTATATTTTCACACGGCATTTCATACCATCAATTTATTACATACATCACATAGAGAATATTGTGTTCCGAGCGTACGTCAGAATGTTATACATAAACACAGGGCATTCAAATGCATATCTGTGGACTCCTCTTCATACAGTATTACCAGACACACAGATTCATGTCATACCTGCTGTCCTAATGCGAATTTATGCCTCGGACTGTATGCTTACTCCTAAAATTTCGATTGCATCTCTCCCCCTCTTCGAATTTTAGCTTCCACCCGGGTAAAGAGTGGGCGGGTGATTGGCGGAGAATGAGAGGGAGGCTGGGTCCGAGATGGGGAAATAGATGCAGGAGTAAGGGACGCGACAGAGTGAAAGGCAATAGAGCCTGGGATCGGAACCCAAGGGGAAGGACGAGGCATGAGACTTGGAGAAGGAGGGAGGGAGACCGATGACGAAGTTGAAAGACCGGGTGGGAAAGATGGAGGGAGAAGAAGGAGTAGACCAAGAACGAGGTGGAAAGCAGAGATTGACTATGAGTGGGTGGTTGTGTGGAGAATGAAAATAAGAATTAAAACAAAAGACGTCATTGTGGCGAAATGGTTAATGCATGCTTTCTTCAAAGCTGGATGTCAACAGCCTTCGCTGCAACTGCACAGGTACAGATATCTAACGCCTCCAATTTGATGGTTTCTCCTAAGTTGCACAGACTAATCTGAAGACAGAAAAAAATAAATTGCAAAGACTTACAGACTTACTCAGGATGAATAACTTAAATACAACTCACTCGTCCCATACGAATGTTAATTATTTTTTCATTCATAGTAGGTAAACAAAACCCTCCGTAATCCTTTCTCGTTTACATGACAGAGCTTCTTCATGTCTGTGTGAGTCTGAATCTAAAAATAAATACTAACATTAGTTTGAATTACATACGAAGTTCTTAATTATGGATCGAAGTTATAATCGAGATGGCTTGTAGTAGTTTTTTCTCTGCCGCGAGCAAAATCGTCTGTCATTAGCTGGAATAATATGCAAGGTTCTTAAGGTATAGCTGTGTTTACATCTCATTCACCTTCCATG